>NW_028270157.1:7001307-7156499 GCF_037043375.1 Chiloscyllium plagiosum
AATCACAGATAAAACTAACATGTTTTGTATTGAGTTGAAAAATGTGATGCTGGAAAAACACAGCAGGCCAAGCAGCATCCATGGAGCAGGAGAATCGACATTTCGGGCATAAGCCCTTCTTTAGGAATGTTCCGTATTGTAATTTTGTTAAAAATATCGATTGTGTTTTACATATGAAGGCAAAGGGATGACTAAGTGGACATAATCCAGCAATCCTTCAATACATTAACTGGGGAATATGGTGATTGAGTTCTTCTGAACATTTTTTATGTAAGCTCTTTGAAGGACATTGATGTCAGTTTTGATTTGTCACTCAAATGGGCTCCTCTTTTCCTGCATTAGATGACGCTAAAATTGTAGCAAAGTATAAGCATGGGCGAAGAGTCACGTGAAATTTTATATTGTTGAACCAGTAAGTACTGGAATAGACAAAAGCATTGTCATGTAAGTAGACTTGAGGCAATCGATTAAACACACCTGACTATTGGCATGTGAAACAGAAATGTCTGTGACCTCTCCTTTCTCATTTAATGATAAACCAATAAAGCTTTCTTTCAAGGACCAATAAAGGCAGATATTGTTGGAGAAACTCAGCAGGTCTGGCAGTATCTGTAAAGTGAGAAAGTAGAGTCTTTTTTTTTCAGAAACTGGCTCTGAAGAAGGGTCACTGGACTCGAAACATTATCTGTTTTCTCTCCATGGATGCCTCCAGATCTGCTGAGTTTCTCCAGCAATTTCTGTTTTTGTTCTGATCTCCAGCATCCAAAGTTCCCTGTTTTGCTTTTCAATAAGGTACTGTTCTTATTTCACAATCTGTAGGGAGATGCATACCCTCAACCAAAAGAATGATATCTATCCCAGAAGAAGCTGCAAAGTTCCGTAGATTGGGCAGAGTGTGAGAAGCAGCCAGAATTATCCCCTGCTGGATTAACGCAAAGTGTTGCATCAGTATGAGTGGATGTAAAGTCAGGTTTTGCACCTTCTCTCCTGTGGGATTGGACAGTCTGTAGCTCACTGTCGAGGCTGGCACATGAAGAATGGTCAATTGAGTCGAGCAATAAAAAACTGACAATCCCTCTCAGTTGTCCACTCATACAACTCACCTCCTTCAAGGCAGGAGACTATTGCAAGTTAAAAATAAAGCGGCAATTTGAAGAAAATAGAACGTGTCTGCTGGGCTTTGCAGTTTGAATGACTCTCCTCTGAATCGCAAATACTGACAGAATCCAAATCCACCACTTTCTTTCCCCTTAAAGCTCTGAAATCATTGGTTCCCTCCTTACTGTCTCACATAGAATTCGCTTTTGTCATAATGTGGAGATGCTGGTGTTGGACTGGGATGGACAAAGTTAAAAATCATACAACACCAGGTTATAGTCCAACGGGTTTATTTGGAAGCACAAGCTTTCGGAGCGCTGCTCCTTTACTACAGGAACAGGAGCACCACAGCTACCTGATGAAGGAGCAGCATTCCGAAAGCTAGTATTTCCAAATAAATCTTTGGTCATACACAGTTTGAAAAATATCCTGACAAAACTCCAAAGTAGTAAACAATTTTCTGCCTGTTTTTCCTGAAGACAGCAGTTAGCTCATTTTACAATTATCCCAAATGCAGTTTTCTTTGGAAAAGAAACTGCAGCTCTGGATGAATTTTGACCTTATGTTTGCTGCACGTACGTTAAACAGACAGAAGGAACAGCCTTCATGTGACATAAGCCAGATGTCACTGACCTCTTATCTGAATGATGAATGGACAGGAAGACTCCTGAATTGTAGTGGACTTGCTTCAGTGTAATCAGAACAGTAAACTCGCGAGTGTGACTCAGCTTCTGAGAAATATGTTCCACTGCAGATGGAGATGCTTTTAGATTTCTTGCAGTATCTGTACAGAGAGAGAGAGGGGAAAAAGGTGAGTCAGCAGTAAGCCACAATTACTTTCTCCAATATTTCAACAGCAGGATAGGAATTCCTCCTTCAGATTTAACAGTGCTAACTCTTAACCAACTTACTGTGATTTATTCTGTGCTACTGGTAGCAATCAAAAGGCATAACAAGCCCAGTCTTCCTACACTGATCTTCTCACAGAGCCTCATTTTGTTCACAATTGCTTCATTGCATCTGAAGATAGCTAACTAAATAAAAATCTGAAAGAACTGCTGATGCTGTAAATCAGAAACAAAAACAGAAATTGCTGGAAAAGCTCAAAGGGGCTTAGCAGCACCAGTGGAGAGAAATCAGAGTTCACGTTTTGGGTAGGGGGAACCCATCCTCAGAACTGATGGTAGCAAGGAAAAGGATTTTTATGCAGAAGATAGGAGGGAGTAAGGGGTAAATGATAGGTGGAGTTAGAGCCCAAAGAGAGAGAAGAACAGTTGGACAGACAGTGGAGTGGGTAATGATCTGGCTGGGAGGGTGAATAGCTGTTAATGGGGACTGTTAGTGGCTAACAAATGGGTGATGTGTAACAGCAAACCATGTGATAAGGTCTGGTGTATGGGGGTTGGGGAAAGGACACGGGAGAACTCAGGCCCTGAAATGATTGAACTCAATATTGCGTCTGGAGGGCTGCAGGGTCCCCAACCAGAAAACGAGGTGCTGTTTCTCCAGTTTGCGCTGAGCTTCGCTGGAGCACTGCAGGAAACCTGAGACAGAGATGTTGGCCAGGGAACAGGGTGGGGTGATAAAGTGGCAGGAAACTGTAAGCTCTTGGTCTTTTTTTGTAGAAAAACACCAGTGTTCTGTGAAGTGGTCACTCTGTCTTGCTTCATTCCCCCCAGTGTAGAGGAGACCACACTGGAGCAGCAAATGCAGTCGATTAAATTGAGTGAAGTGCAGATAAAGCATTGCTGCATCTGGAAGGTGTGTTTGGGCCCTTAGGTACTGAAACTAACTAAAAATGGACATTAATTGTGGTAAAAGCTACTACTGATGAATTAAAATCATCTGGAGAAAACCTGCCATAATACTAATCATCACCTGCAAAAGATAACTTTGTGTAGCTTTGACCACTATTGGAGGGGAGGGGCTCTTGTGGTACAGTGATAGTGTCCATACCTCTGGATGAGGAGGCCTGGATTTAAGTCACACTGGCTCCAGTGGTGCATCATAGCACATCCAAGTAGGTTGATTAGAAAGTATCATGATATTCGAAAGGTTGAATAAGGAATGGAGAGAAGTTGGGTAGACCGAAGTTGATTTGTTCAAGACAGAGGGGATACATGATTGTGACGTGTAAACTTATGAGGGGCATAGTTAGGAAGACAAGAAGAAACGTTTCCCCTTTGTAGAGGGATCAATGACAGAGGGACATAGATTTAAGGTAAGGGCCAGAAGGTTTAGAGAAGATTTGAAGAGAAACATTTTCACCAACAGGGTGGTGGGCATCTGGAACTCAGTTTTTGTAAGGGTAGCAGAGGCAGAAACCCCCATCACATTGTTTAGATAGACATTCGTCATGCCAAGGGACACCAGGCTATAGGTCAAGTGCTGGCAAATGGGACATGAATAGTGAGGGGGTTGTTTTTGACTGACATGGACACATTGGGCTGAAGGGTCTTTTCCTGTGCTGTAAATTCTTATGACTTGAAGGGATGGGTAGAACTGCCTAAACAGTAGCCAGCGTTATTAAGGCCCATTCAGGCAGTCTGTCTGATTCATTGTTTTACATTGATGCATTTGCTAAGAAACTAAAAAACCCTGGACCTTCAAAAACACCAGCAGCACAATGCTACTTGAAATATTTCCTCAGATCATTAATAACAAAATCACAATGCTTCAGGTATTGTACTCGACATAAAGTAAGAAATGGGTTTTAGTCAGCTATGATTGAATGTCTTTTACATCCCAACTTGGAAAGAAAGTTACATTAATCTCCATTTATGTTTCAATGGTACGTTTGCTCTGAATTATAGTCATTCAACCTGAATTCACCAATTCTAAATCAATCAACCACTTAGTTCGAGAGAATGCTTCAAGGAAGGAAAATCAAAATCACAGAATAACTCAGAGTTGCCAACACATTCCAGTATGTTGCTTGTAACCAGTAAATGTAGCATTCCTATGCATGATTCCTCTCATACAAATTAATGGTGGCTTGCAGTCCGTGAAGAGAGAGTGCATCAGAGCTGGATCAGGCACTGAGAGTGCTACAGGAAGCATGCCTAGCCTCAGGGACAATGTTCCAACATGGGAGTCAGTAGATTCCAAGGTTTTCAGATATCACACGAGGGACCTTGGTGAAGGAGACAGAGAAATGTCCTGCATTCACAAGTGGTCAGGAAAAGCTCCACACATGCGCTCAAAAAGCACTGGGAGCAGTAAGTGGTGATCGATGTCAATTGTCAGGGTCTGAGGATCTGAATGTAGCAGCACAAGAAGTTCAGGGACCTCTGTGCAGTGAGTGCACCTCTGAATGCCATGATTTTGCAGTTCGGTATAGAGCAGAGCTGAAGTGAATGGCGTCAACAGCACCCCATACACTGAAGATGACTGCTATCCTAGTGAAGCTATGGGCTCACTCCAGCTGGTGTCCCTGGCCACGGACAATGAAATAATGAATTGTGACCATTCTCTCCAATGACCTCCCCTTAGCCACCATAGATGGCAAACTGTGAAATATTACCAATGGTTCCGCCAACGAACAAGCCACCTGAAATGTTTAACCTATAGTCCCCTTCACAGCCATTGGTTAAACTTCTGTTAGCCCTCCAGCTTTGAGGGCCTACCCATGCTGCCCATAACAGGGTATTGAAAGTAAGCATGTGAGAGCAACAGGCAGTGTCAAAGATAAATGGGGTGTTGGCCTCCATAGCGAGAAGATTTGAGTACAGGAGCTGGAATGTCTTGCTGCACTCGTAGAGGGTCTTGGTGAGACCACACTTGGAATAGTGTGTGCAGTTCCTTACCTGAGGAAGGATGTTCTGATCACAGAAGGAGAGCAGCAAAGCTTTACCAGACTGATTCCTGGGAGGGCAGGACTGACGTATCAGGAGAGATAGAGTGAGTTAGGACTAAACTTCACTGGAGTTTAGAGGAATGAAGGGAGGTCTCATGGAAACCAATAACATTCCAACAGGACTAGACAGGGGAAATGCAGTAAGGATGTTCCCAATGACCAGTCTACAGATATGGGGGAGGATTGGATTGGAATTAGGGAGAATTAGATTAGGATTGGAATGAAGAAAAATTCCTTCACCCAGAGAGTGGTGAGCCTGTGGAATTCTCTGCCACAGTTGAGGCCAAAATATTGACCGTTTTTTAAGAGGAGTTGGAAATAGTTCCAAGAGCTAAAGGAATCAAAAGAAATTGGTTTTGGGAGCAGAGTACTGAGCTGGATAATCAGCCATGATCATACTGAATGGTAGAGCAGACTTGAAGGGCTCCTATTTTCTCTGTTTCCAAGAGCCTGCCTTCTGGTCACTAACTGGTTGATTTGGGGAAAAATCCCAGGCCACGAGCTGTTTCTCAACGCAGGGATTTTCTCAACCCCATTGGATACTAAGATTGGGGTCTTGAAGCTCATGAGAAAAATCTAGCCCAGGATTACACCACATTTTGCGATAACACCCCCCTTTATACAGGCTGCTAATTAGCCAGCTCAAAATGACAGAGCACAATAAAATCTCAGAGGTATCTTCGATGTACTTTCTGAAGCAGAAAAAGGACATAGAATCATAGAATCATTGAATCCCTACAGTGGAGAAACAGGCCATTTGGCCCAACAAGTCCACGCCAATTCTCTGAAGAGTATCCCACCAGGCCCATTCCCCGATTCCGTTATTTTACATTTCCCCTAATTACTGCACCTAGCCTACACATCCCTGAACATTACGGGCAATTTAGCATGGCCAATTCACCCTAACTTGCACATCTTTGGGCTATGGGAGGAAATCGGAGCACCCGGAGGAAACGCACGCAGACACAGGGAGAATGTACAAACTCCATACAGACCGTTGCCCAAGGTTGGAATCAAACCTGGGTCCCTGGCGCTGTGAGGCAGATATATAGAGGAGATAGACAGAAACATCTGGGTCAGAAAGAAAACAGTTATTTTTTGTTATGTAACTCCATTGCCTTGTTCTTCATTTGAAATTTGCAAGATAAAAATTCACAGCGAATTGATCTGCTTCATCATTACCTCCAAAATCAATTCCTTTTATGTTTTATTTTTATAACAAGATTTCTGCAATTCCCAATTACATTGCGTAAGTTTGCTATTGATCAACTTTGGTCTTTTGTTGTTAATTGTACATATTTTCCTAACTCCAGTATGATAATTATTGAGGAGACAGAGCACTCTGACAGAGGTTTAAAATGAAAGAAGCTGACTCCCAGTTCTCACTAAGCCACGATATCTGTTACATCTTTAATTTCTCTCGACCTGATGATCAGACGATAAAATGTGGGAGCAGACGTAGATGATTCGATGCATTGAGTCCGCTCCATCATTGAATGAGGTCATGATTGATCTGATGATTCTCAACTCCAAATCTGTTTATCTAAGCCTTAAATACACTTAGCAATAAAATTATGTCATTAATCTGAAATATGAGGCTAATTTTACACTTTCCTATCAATATATACACTTTCCAAATTGTGTGTATATGGCTGTTTCAGCTGTCCGCTGTAGTGGCCGGTATATTGGGTCCAGGTCGATGTGTTTGTTGATGGAGTTTGTGGATGAGTGTCATGCTTCTAGGAATTCCCTGGCTGTTCTTTGTTTGGCTTGCCCTATAATGGTAGCCACAATGTGTACACAGGTACACAGGAAAGCCACACACACAGACCAAGTCCTGAACTATCAAAGCAACCACCCCAATACACACAAACGAAGTTGCATCAAGACACTATTCAAAAGAGCCACAACACACTGCAGCACACCAGAACTGCAAAAAGAGGAAGAGGAACACCTATACAAGGTATTCGCCAAAAACGGATATCCTCGCAATTTCATCAACAGATGCCTAAGGGAAAGACAACGGAACGAGGACATGCCGCAACCCAAAGGACTAGCCATTCTACCATACATCAAGAACATCTCTGAAATGACCGCCAGATACTGCGACCACTAGGACTTATAACAGCACACAAACCAACAGCCACACTCAGACAACAACTCACCAGAACGAAGGACCCGATACCCAGCATGAGCAAAACTAATGTAGTGTACAAAATCCCATGCAAGGACTGCACAAAACACTATATAGGACAAACAGGAAGACAGCTAACAATCCGCATCCACGAACATCAACTAGCCACGAAACGACACGACCAGCTATCCCTAATAGCCACACACGCAGACGACAAGCAACATGAATTTGACTGGGACAACACTACCATTATAGGGCAAGCCAAACAAAGAACAGCCAGGGAATTCCTAGAAGCATGGCACTCATCCACAAACTCCATCAACAAACACATCGACCTGGACCCAATATACCGGCCACTACAGCGGACAGCTGAAACTGACAACCGGAAGCGGCAGGGACAGGCCACTAGAAATGCAGGAGGAAACACCACAGAAGCGCTTCACAGGAGGCTCCCAAGCACTGAGGATGTCACCTAGACAGGGGACGAAACGTTTGCAACAAAAACTTCCAGCTCGGCGAACAGAACCACAGCAACGAGCACCCGAGCTACAAATCTTCTCACAAACTTTGAATAGTAGATTTGTATTGGCTGAGGCTTGGAGGGCCGAAGGGCCTTTCCTGGGCTGTAAATTTTCTTTGTACTTTGTTAACATTCACCAGAAACTCAACTGGATTTGCCACATAAGGACAGTGTCTACAAGAGCTGCTTAGAGGCTAGGGATACTGCAATGAGTAACTTACGTCCTGACTCCCCAAAATCTGTCTACAAGGCACAAGTCAGAAGTGTGATGAAATACTCTACACTTACCTGGATGGGTGCAGTTCCAACAACACTCAAGAAGCTTGACACCATCCAGGAAAAAGCAGCCCACTTGATTGGCACTGCATCCACAAGTATCCACTTCTTCCACTAGCGACACTCAGTAGCAGCAGTGTGTACTACCTATAAGATGTACAGTAGACTCCGCATGGGGGATAGGTTCCAAGGCCTACCGCAGAATCCCAAAACCGCGGATAGGTGTGAATCCATTCACTTAAATGGAAAATTTACCTTCCCAGCAGCCCCCGGAACCTGGTTCTGTAACATTCCTTGTAATATGTTCGGGCCACGGTGAGCTGCGGGTAACTGACTCTGCAGATATGGTAGTCGCCCTGTATTGCGGAAATTCACCACAGGGCTTTCTAAACAGACAACTACTTTGATCTAGAAGGACAAGGACAGCAGATTCATAGGAACACCACCACCTGCAAGTTTCCCTCCAATCCACTCACTGTGCTGGCTTGGAAGTATATCACATTAAAACCGAAAGAACTGCAGATGCTGGAAATCAGAACCAAAAACAGAAATTGTTGGAAAAGCTCAGCAGGTCCGCCAGCATCCATGGAGAGAAATCAGAAATTTTGGAAATATATTGCTGTTCCTTCAGTGTTGCTGGATCAAAATCTTGGAATTCCCAGTCTAATGGCATTGTGGGTATCCCTATAGCAGATGAGCCACAGTGTTTCAAGAAGGTAGCTCAGGGACAGGTAATAAATGCTGGCCAGCCAGCAATGCCTATGTCCTGTGAGTGAATAAAAATGAATGAATAAAATAAATGAAAATGGTTGGAGAATGGGACTAGCCAGGTAGCTGGTTCGGGAGCCGGTACTGACATGATGGGTCAAATGGTCTCCTTCTGTATTTTAAGATTCTATGATTCTAAGATTCTAAGACTTATTACTCTTGAATCCTTTGAAGAAGGGGCTTTGTTTACCATCATAGATTGTGGATCCCTCTGTTTTTATTTATTACCCCAGCTACTAAAATAACTTAATTAGTCATTTTGACATCATTGCTGTTACTTGACACATCCTCAGACAGGCAGGCTTGTGTACAGACCTGAAAAATGTGTTGCTGGAAAAGCGCAGCAGGTCAGGCAGCATCCTGCTCCTTGGATGCTGCCTGACCTGCTGCACTTTTCCAGCAACACATTTTTCAGCTCTGATCTCCAGCATCTGCAGTCCTCACTTTCTCCTTTTGTACTGACCTCAAGGTAATAACAGTGTAAGATAGGATATGCATTCCTCTCACACTCATTCAACATTAGTGTCTTTATATTGGACTGTTTGTCGTTCCAAAACTGTTAGGCTGCACATGATGTCCAACAGATAGCGCTCCAGGGATAGCCAACAGTTCACTGTGCCCATTATCTGAGAGAAAAACTAGGAGATTAAGCCAGAAAGCTTTTGTAGAGAGAGAGAGAGAAAGAAACAAAGTTTATGAGATAAATTGTATGACGTAGTGGATTTTACCTCTTCCACTGCTCTGCGTGAAAACCCAAGGGTCGACCTGCTGGGGGGAGCACCAGGGTATAAGAGGGAATTTCCATCATGCTGGATCAGGACATCCCGCCACTTTCGAGAACTGCTAAACCAACCAGAGACCAGCAGCTGTCTACCACTTCAGGACAGTAGCATGTGACATTGGTAATTTGGAGACTTGGAGAATGGTTTATAGGTCTCTGTGGGCCATTACAGAGGAACACCCCTCCCCCACCTACCCCCCAACCCCACCCCCGCTCACTTCCAGCCCCTTCAGGGAAACCTGCTAAACTGGCTGCTTGGCGTGGTCCCTCCAAATGCCAGATCATTCCCAGCAGCAAACAGCTGAGATGATGACGTGGAGATTAGGTGCTAACCCAATTGCCTCAATAGGCACACTGAAAAGTGGTGGAAATGTGTTGCTGGAAAAGCGCAGCAGGTCAGGCAGCATCTAGGGAACAGGAGAATCGACGTTTAGCCCGAAACGTCGATTCTCCTGTTCCCTAGATGCTGCCTGACCTGCTGCGCTTTTCCAGCAACACATTTCCATCTCTGATCTCCAGCATCTGCAGACCTCACTTTCTCCACACTGAAAAGTGGGCAGCACACTGCTAGTACTGTGACTGGGCACCGATTATTCCTAATGAGTTCAGCAAGTGTGTATATAGATTGCGAGAAAAGCACTGACTAGTGAGTTTTGAGAAGATTTGTAGCTCAGGTTGACACATGTAGTCACATAAAGTGACGAGTACTGTGCTTTGTCCCCAGTAATGTTCATTTTAATGTCAGAAGCAAGCTGGAGAATAGTGTGTGAACACACACACACATACACAGATAAACATGTTCGCACACATAACCCCTCTATCTCTCTCTCTCTCTATTCCTCCCTTCACCCTGCCCCCTCCCTCTCCCCCTCCCACTTACACTCTCACAATCACGCACTCACACTTGCACTCTCACACTCACTCACACACACTCTCTTTTTCTCTCTCTTTTTCTCTCTTTCTTCTCACTATTTTCTCTTTTTCTCTCCCCTTTTCTCGCTATTTTTCTCTCTCTTTTTCTCTCTATTTTTCTCTTTCTCTCTCTCTTCTTCTCTCTCTTTTTCTGTCACTTTTTCACTTTTCACTTTCTTTTTCTCTCTTTTTTCTCTCATTTTTTATCTCTTTTTCTCTCTCTTTTTCTCTCTTATTCTCTCCTTTTTCTCTCTCTTTTTCACTTTTTCACTCTCTTTTTCTCTCTTTTGCTCTCTCTTTTTCTCTCTTTTTTCTCTCTCTTTTCTCTCTCTTTTTCTCTCTCCTTTTCTCACTCTTTTTCTCTCTATTTCTCTCTCTCTCTCTTTTTCTCTCAATTTTCTCTCACTTTTTATCTCTTTCTCTCTCACTTTTTCTCTTTCTCTTTTTCTCTTCTTTTTCTCTCTTTTTTCTCTCATTTTTTAATCTCTTTTTCTCTCTTTTTCTCTCCCTTTTTCCCTCTCCTAGACAGGGGACGAAACGTTTGCAACAAAAACTTCCAGCTCGGCGAACAGAACCACAGCAACAAATCTACTATCTAAACCTGTCGGTCAATTCCTAAGCACCTGTATCCCTCTGCTCCACACCTCCTCATGCATCTGTCCAGATGCATCTTAAATGAATCTACTGTGCCTGCCTCTAACGTTAGCCCCAAGGATGTTGGTAGTTGGAGATTCAGTGATGGTAACGCCATTGAATGTCAGGGATTGATGGTTAGATTTTGTTGGAGATGGGTATTTCCTGGCATTTGTGTGGCGCGAATGTTACTTGCTATTTATCAGCCCAAACCTGGATATTGTTCACATCTTGTTGCATTTGAACACGGACTACTTCAGTATTGGAGGAGTCGCAAATGGTGCTGAACATTCTGCAATCATTGGTGAACATCCCCAATTTTGACCTTATGATGGAGGGAAGGTCATTGACAAAGTAGCTGAAGATGGTTGGGGCTAGGACTCTATCCTGAGGAACTCCTGCAGAGATGTGCTGGAGCTGAGATGACTGACCGCCAACAAACATAGCCTTCTCCCTCTGTGTCAGATATGATTCCAACCACCAGAGAGTTTGCCCTCCTGATACCGATTGAATGAAATAAAACAAAGAACAGTGGACGCTGGACATGGGAAACAAAAATAAAAATTTGATGGAGAAACTCAGCAGGTCTGGGATGAAGGCAAAGTTAAAGTTTCTAGTCCAGTGACACTTCTCTAGAACTCCAATCTTACTCTGTTATGTTTTAATATATTCAATAGCTAACAAAAGAACATATTTAATGAAATCTATTTCAATCTACAAGTGCTACTGACTTGTATTAGACCATACGAAATAGGACACTAGGCCATTCAGCCCCGCAAACCCATTCCCCCATTCAAAAGGAACACAGTTAATCCATCACTCCTCACATCCACTTTCCTGTGCTTTCCCCATAACCTTGATTAGAAATAAGTTTAGAATTATATTTAGGTTTACTGTCAGAAGTGTAGGAAGTACAGAAGTACAGTAAAATGTTTACAATGTCACCCCACATGGTACCATCTTAGGTACAAAGTACCTAAGTACAAAATAGAGAAAAAAAGAAGCAAAATGTTACAGTGATTCACAATACAAGGTTAAAAAAGACTTAAAGATTAAAGGAGGATTCTGGGTAATCCAAGATGGAGGACAGAAAAAATTTCTGGCTGTAAGAGCTGCCCCTTTTTTTGAGGTATTTTAGGTGCTGGAGGTGATTTCCTCGAATTCCAGGAGCAGCAATTACTGTTTTATATGCTGTTGCATTGTTTTGGAACTGTGGAAAAACAAAAGTCAAAACAACAGCAGTTTAAAAGGGAGAAGAGCAGACAAAGGAAGCACATGGTGAGGACAGTGCAGGAGAGAGAGAGAGAGAGAGAGAGAGCACCTGCACAGTTACCGCCTTTGCTGTTTGTACCACTGGACATCGGAGTGCATCTGGGAAAATTAACAAACAGTGAAATTCACAACTAATCTTGGAGGAACTGTTGGGCAAAGTTCACAGCACAGAATCAGATAAGTTAATTGTTGTTTTAGAGAAACAATTTAGATAATTGTTGTCCAAGAGAAAGGCTGCAGTCATGAGTATAGTGGATTCTTTCTTGATTATATGTTTTTGGAGATAAGTCTCTTGATTAAACTTAAAATATAAGCCATAGCTATTAATTTAACCTGGTGCAGTGTTTTGTAGAGGAATAAGAGGGTGTTATTTTCTGGGTCTGCAGATTGTGAAGGAGCAAAAATGGCCTTTGCAGTGATATGTACTTCTTGTCAGATGTGGGAGTTTAAAGAGAGTTTAAGGGTTACTGCGGATTATATCTGCCATAAATGCTGTTGGATGCGACTCTTATCAGACCGAGTGGATCGGTTGGAGAGACAGATAGAAGCGATGAGGAATTTGCAACACCAACAGTATGTGATGGATACTGTTGGTGGAGGAAGGGGGGAAAGTCTCAGATACAGTCACATAGATGGGTTAACTCCAGGAAGGGTAAGAGAGGTAGGCAGCTAGTGCAGGAGTCTGTTATGGATGTACCCATTTCAAACAGGTATGCTGTTTTGGAAAATGTAGGGAGTGATGGATTCTCAGGGGAACGTAGCACGAACAGCCAGGTTTCTGGTATTGAGACTGGCTCTAATGCAACGAGGGGTACGTCGGCTTCCAAGAGATCAATTGTGTTAGGGGATACTGTAGTCAGAGGTACAGACAGACGTTTCTGTGGCCAGCAGAGAAAAAGCAGAATGGTGTGTTGTTTCCCTGGTGCCAGGATCAAGGATGTCTCAGAGAGGGTGCAGAATGTTCTCACGGGGGAGAGGGGCCAGCAAGAGGTCATTGTCCACATTGGAACCAACGATATAGGAAGGGAAAAGGTTGAGACTCTGAAGGGAGATTACAGAGAGTTAGGTAGAAATTTAAAAAGGAGGTCCTCAAGGGTAGTAATATCTGGATTACTCCCAGAGCCTCGAGCTAGTGAGGGCAGGAATAGGAGGATAGAGCAGATGAATGCATGGCTGAGGAGCTGGTGTATGGGAGAAGGATTCACATTTTTGGATCATTGGAATCTCTTTTGGGGTAGAAGTGACCTGTACAAGAGGGACGGATTGCACCTAAATTGGAAGGGGTCTAATATACTGGCAGGGAAATTCGCTAGAACGGCTTGGGAGGATTTAAACTAGTAGGGTGGGGGGGGGGGTGGGACCCAGGGAGGTAGTGAGGAAAGAGATCGATCTGAGACGGGTACAGCTGAGAACAGAAGTGAGTCAAATAGTCAGGGCAGACAGGGACAAGGCAGGACTAATAAATTAAACTGCATTTATTTCAATGCAAGGGGCCTAACAGGGAAGGCAGATGAACTCAGGGCATGGTTAGGAACATGGGACTGGGATATCATAGCAATTATGGAAACATGGCTCAGGGATGGGCAGGACTGACAGCTTAATGTTCCAGGATACAAATGTTACAGGAAGGATAGAAAGGGAGGCAAGAGAGGAGGGGGAGTGGCATTTTTGATATAGCTGTGCTGAGGGAGGATATTCCCGGGAATACATCCAGGGAAGTTATTTGGGTGGAACTGAGAAATAAGAAAGGGATGATCACCTTATTGGGATTGTATTATAGACCCCACAATAGTCAGAGGGAAATTGAGAAACAAACTTGTAAGGAGATCTCAGCTATTTGTAAGAATAATAGGGTAGTTATGGTAGGGGATGTTAACTTTCCAAAACTCGACTGGGAATGCCGTAGTATTAAAGGTTTAGATGGAGAGGAATTTCTTAAGTGTGTACAAGACAATTTTCTGATTCAGTATGTGGGTGTACCTATTAGAGAAGGTGCAAATCTTGACCTACTCTTGGGAAATAAGACAGGGCAGGTGACTGAGGTGTCAGTGGGAGAGCACTTGGGGCCAGAGACCATAATTCTATTCGTTCTAAAATAGTGATGGAAAAGGATAGACCAGATCTAAAAGTTGAAGTTCTAAATTGGAGAAAGGCCAATGTTGACGGTATTAGGCAAGAACTTTCGAAAGCTGATTGGAGGCAGATGGTTGCAGGTAAAGGGACAACTGGAAAATGGGAAGCCTTCAGAAATGAGATAACAAGAATCAAGAGAAAGTATTTTCCTGTCAGGGTGAAGGGGAAGGCTGGTAAGTATAGGGAATGCTGGATGACTAAAGAAATTGAGGGTTTGGTTAAGAAAAAGGAAGCATATGTCAGGTATAGAGTGCATCCTTAGAAGAGTAT
This sequence comes from Chiloscyllium plagiosum, assembly GCF_037043375.1. Classification (NCBI taxonomy): domain Eukaryota; kingdom Metazoa; phylum Chordata; class Chondrichthyes; order Orectolobiformes; family Hemiscylliidae; genus Chiloscyllium; species Chiloscyllium plagiosum. The sequence continues at coordinate 7,015,961 of NW_028270157.1, forward strand.
AAAGAAAGTAGAACATAGAACATAGAACAATACAGCACAGAACAGGCCCTTCGGCCCACGATGTTATGCCGAACATTTGTCTTAGCATAAGCACCCATCCATGTACCTATCCAATTGCCGCTTAAAGGTCACCAATGATTCTGACTCTGCCACTCCCACAGGCAGCGCATTCCATGCCCCCACCACTCTCTGGGTAAAGAACCTACCCCTGACATCCCCCCCATACCTTCCACCCTTCACCTTAAATTTATGTCCCCTTGTAACACTCTGTAGGAGTAAGAGTATACTTAAGAGGGTAATCAGGAGGGCAAAATAGGGACCTTAGATAGCTTTGGCAAATAGAATTCAGGAGAATCCAAAGGGTTTTTACAAATATATTAAGAACCAAAGGGTAACTAGGGAGAGAATAAGGCCCCTCAAAGATCAGCAAGGCGGCCTTTGTGTGGAGCCACAGAAAATGGGGGAGATACTAAATGAATATTTTGCATCAGTATTTACTGTGGAAAAGGATATGGAAGATATAGACTGTAGGAAAATAGATGGTGACATCATGCAAAATGTCTAGATTACAGAGGAGGAAGTGCTGGATGTCTTGAAACGGTTAAAGGTGGATAAATCCCCAGGACCTGATCAGGTGTACCCGAGAACTCTGTAGGAAGCTAGAGAAGTGATTGCTGGGCCTGTTGCTGACATATTTGTATCATCGATAGTCACAGGTGAGGTGCCGGAAGACTGGAGGTTGGCAAACATGGTGCCACTGTTTAAGAAGGGCAGTAAAGACAAGCCAGGGAACTATAGACCAGTGAGCCTGACATCGGTGGTGGGCCAGTTGCTGGAGGGAATCCTAAGGGACAGGATGTAGATGTATTTGGAAAGGCAAGGACTGACTCGGGATAGTCAACATGGCTTTGTGCGTGGGAAATCATGTCTCACAAACCTGATTGAGTTTTTTGAAGGAGTAACAAAGAAGATTGATGAGGGCAGAGCAGTAGATGTGATCTATATGGACTTCAGTAAGGCATTCGGCAAGGTTCCCAATGGGAGACTGATTAGCAAGGTTAGATCTCATGGAATACAGGGAGAACTAGCCATTTGGATAGAGAACTGGCTCAAAGGTAGAAGACAGAGGGTGGTGGTGGAGAGTTGTTTTTCAGACTGGAGACCTGTGAGCAGTGGAGTACCACAAGGATCGGTGCTGGGCCCTCTACTTTTTGTCATTTACATAAATGATTTGGATGCGAGCATAAGAGGTACAGTTAATAAGTTTGCAGATGACACCAAAATTGGAGGTGTAGTGGACAGCGAAGAGGGTTACCTCAGACTACAACAGAATCTGGACCAGATAGGCCAATGGGCTGAGAAGTGGCAGATGGAGGTTAATTCAGATAAATGCGAGGTGCTGCATTTTGGGAAAGCAAATCTTAGCAGGATTTATACACTTAATGGTAAGGTCCTAGGGAGTGTTGCTGAACAAAGAGACCTTGGAGTGCAGGTTCATAGCTCCTTGAAAGTGGAGTCACAGGTAGATAGGATAGTGAAGAAGGCGTTTGGTATGCTTTCCTTTATTGGTCAGAGTATTGAGTACAGGAGTTGGGAGGTCATGTTGCGGCTGTACAGGACATTGGTTAGGCCACTGTTGGAATATTGCGTTGAATTTTGGTCTCCTTCCTATCGGAAAGATGTTGCGAAACTTGAAAGGGTTCAGAAAAGATTTACAAGGATGTTGCCAGGGTTGGAGGATCTGAGCTATAGGGAGAGGCTGAACAAGCTGGGGCTGTTTACCCTGGAGCGTCGGAGGCTGAGGGGAGACCTTCTCGAGGTCTACAAAATTATGAGGGGGATGGATAGGATAAATAGACAAAATCGTTTCCCTGGGGTCGGGGAGTCTCGAACGAGAGGGCATAGGTTTAGGGTGAGAGGGGAAAGATATAAAAGAGTCCTAAGGGGCAACTTTTTCACGCAGAGGGTGGTACATGTATGGAATGAGCTGCCAGAGGCTGGTACAATTGCAACATTTAAGAGGCATTTGGATGGGTATATGAATAGGAAGGGTTTGGAGGGATATGAGCCGGGTGCTGGCAGGTGGCACTAGATTGGGTTGGGATATCTGGTCAGCATGGACGGGTTGGATCGAAGGGTCTGTTTCCATGCTGTAAATCTCTATGACTCTATGATTACAGAAACTTTTACATTGCAGTATATCAGCCCAAAGGCTTCCACAGTGGCCTAACCGGTCTCCCAAGCCACTGACCACCTGCACCAGTTCCCAGACCAACAATCGCCCCCACTCCATTCCGGGTCTACAGCCCGCTCTGTGCCACCCCCTCAGCCACTCTATTCTGGATCTACAGCCTGCTCTGTGCTACCCCTCAGCCACTCCACCCCGGGTCTTCAGGCCACTCCACTCCAGTTCCCCTATTAATCAAGAATCTATCTCTTTCAAACTTAAATATACACAAGGACTCTGCCCCCACAGCTCTCTGTATCAAGGTGTTAAAGACCTACAACTCTCTGAGAGAAGTAATTCCTCCTCACCTCAGTCTTAAATTAACGCCCCTTTATTCTGAGACAGTGCTCTCTGGGCCTGGATTATCCCATGAGGGCAGCCATCCTCTCAACATTTACTCTGCCAAGTCCTTTAAAAATCTATTACTTATTACATTTTGAGAAAGCTAGTTTCATACAATCTGATTTTATTCAGTCAACTTTAACTGCAAAGCTACAGCCTTTATATTTTAATACAAAATAATTGCGTTTGAACTTTAGTCACAATTGTAAAATCTTTTCAGTGAGATTCGAATGGAGCAAAGCAGATCAAAATCTATTAAATAGTTGAGCAATGAAATATATGTGAGCACATTACTAATAACACAAACTTTAATTTGAAGACTAATGACATTTATTTTCCCTCTGGATGTCTAAATATTAAGCCATGTTAAATTCTCAGGTGTCTCAAACTTTGTTCAGTGTTAATATTGCAGGATGTCACATCATAGAAACATAGAAAACAGGTCTAGAAGTAGGCTATTTGGCCTTCAATCCTGCACCACTATTCAGTATGATTTGTTGATCTTCCAACTCAATAGCGTGTTCATGCTTTCCCCCATACCCTTTTATCCCTTTAGCCTCAAGTGCTTTATCCAAGTCTTTCTTGAAAACATTCAACATTTTGGCCTTAACTGCTTTCTATGGCAGAGAATTCCACACAGTTTCTGGTTGAAGAAATAGCCCCTCACTTCCAGTTTACTCTGTTTCCTTGGACTGTAACCCCTTATCTGGACTCCCCCACCATCAGGAACAACTGCCTTTCTGCATCAACTATGTCTAGCCCTGTTAGAATTTTATAGGTTTCCAGCAGCCTATTTACACCAACATACACTGAATTTTTCTCTGTCAAAGAAAGTATATATGTTTCATTATATGTAACATTCTTTATCTATATATAAAAATGTGCGTTTATGTCTAATGTTTGGGAAGATGCTGCCATAGGGGTAATGTCACTGGGTTAATGTTCTGGGAGAAGGGAATTGAATCCCACTCTGGTGAAATTTGTATTTAGTAACAATCTGGAATGAAAAGCTTAGATTTAGATTTCCTACGGTATGGAAACAGGCCCTTCGGCCCAACAAGTCCACACCAACCGTGGGCAGCAGGGTGGCACAGTGGTTAGCACTGCTGCCTCACAGCGCCAGAGACCTGGGTTCAATTCCCACACATTTTCCCCGTGTCTGCATGAGTTTCCTCTGGGTGCTCCGGTTTCCTTCCATAGTCCAAAAAAAATGTGCAGGTTAGGTGAATTGGCCATGCTAAATTGCCTGTAGTGTTAGGTGAAGGGGTAAATATAGGGGAATGGGTCTGGGTGGGTTGCTTTTCGGAGGGTTGGTGTGGACTTGTTGGGACGAAGGGCCTGTTTCCACACTGTAAGTAATCTAAAAGCCCTCCGACGAGGAGTCCATTCCCCCCTCATTTACCCCTGACTGGTGCACCCAACACTATGGGCAATTTAGGATGGCTAATTCACTTGATTTGCACATCTTTGGATTGTGGGAGGAAACCCACGCAGACACAGGGAGCATGTGCAAACTCCACACAGTCATCCAAGGCTGTGAATTGAACCCAGGTCCCTGGTGCTGTGAGGTAGCAGTGTTAACCACTGAGCCACCATGCTGCAGCTAACCTGATGGCAACCATATAACAACTGCTATTTGCTGTTAAAGAAAAAATCTTGTTCACTGATGTCATACAGATATACAGCACAGAAACAGATCCTTCGGTCCAACTCATTTGTGCTGACCAGATATCCTAAATTAATCCTAAATTAAGGCCCATTTGGCAGCACTTGGCCCACATCCCTCTAAACCCTTCCTATTCATGTACTCATCTAGATGCCTTTTAAATACTGTAATTGTACCAGTCTCCACCAACTCGTCTGGCAGCTCATTCCATACACGCACCACCCTCTGTGTGAAAATGTTGCCCCTCAGGTTCCTTTTAAATTTTTCCCCTCTCACCTTAAACCTATGCCCTCTAGTTTGGACTCCCCCACCCTGGGCAAACGATCTTGGCCATTCACCTTATCTATGTCCCTCATGATTTTATAAACCTCTATAAGGTCACCCCTCAGCCTCCAACTCTCCAGAGAAAACAGCCCCAGCCTATTCAGCCTCTCCCAATAACTCAAACCCTCCATCCCTGGCAACATCCTTGCAAATCTTTTCTGCATCCTTTCAGGTTTAGTGTGCTGTCCGTACTTGGTCTGGCCTACATGAGACTCCAGATTCCATAATCAAATAAAATAAATTGCGGAATGGTCTCTGGGCTCAAAATATTAGCTCTGTTTCTCTCTCCACAGATGCTGCCAGGCCTGCTGAGTTTCTCCAGCAATTTCTGTTCTTGTTTGTTTCAGATGTCCCGCATCCACAGTTGTTTGTTTTAGAATGAAATACACTTTTCACTCCAAGGCAGAGGAACACGGATTTAAAAATGCGAGCTGAAAAGTCCCAAAGTAGTTCAAAATTCAGGTCTGCAGCACATTTGTTCTCACATGCTAAGTTACTTGCAAAAAACAACCAACATTGATGCGATTCTGATATAAGTGCTTTATATTACACAATTTGAGAAGAAATCTGAACATCTCATCAGAAAACTATCAGAAAAGCATGGAAATATCCTGAAGAATTCCAATAACTGCCTTGTCAATATTTATACCAAATGCAAATAGCCGTGTAATGTCACCTCTCATCCCCCACCATAACCCCTGTCCCCTGTCAACAGCTGCTATGATTTTGCTAAGCCTTTGTAGCTCACCCAGGGTGCCTCTTTAAGGTGTAGTTGAAAGCAGATAACAAGCAGAGAGAGAGTTGCTGCAGCTCAGTACTTGTCAGCTGCACATCTGCTGGGCTCTGAAATCTTTCTGTCAAAAATCTGCAGGAAGCTAGGGCTTATTACCAACAAATGTTCCCAGACAAAAAAAAAATTAAAAGCTGAAAGAATGAAAATAGTCAAAACGTTGCTACTCAAATTGTGCTAATGGAGAAACGGAATGTCAAAAAATAAATAGACATGCCCTTTGGCATAAAGTCGGGGTTTGTCAGTGGGGATGGGGAAGGCCGTGCTAATCACTGGAAGAACAGGTGCAGTGACAAAGCATTAAGGGGAATAATGACTTATAGGAAATGAGGAACTATCAAAACATTAAAAATAATTGTTCGATATGCAATACAAAAGTGACATACAGTGAAATTACTTTGATGTACATCACTGGTATGGTGATACATGCTTTGTTCCAAAGTAAAGGCAATGAATAAGCATGAAAGGAGACTAATAAAATAAAGATGCTCATCTCAATGGGAATCTGGCGTTATTGCTGGCTGCCGTACGCTTTGCAATTAAGTACACTGTCGCAACAAGTCTGGACTCTTGAGCATCCACGATTTTAATCACTTCATCAATTGGGGGCTGTGTTTTCAGCTGTCAAGGTATTATTCTCTGGAATTCTCTCCCTAAACCTCTCTTTACTGTAAGATGCTGCTTAAAACCTATCTCTTTGTCTAAGCATACAAACATACAAATTAAGATCAGAAGTAGACCAAACCTGATCCACCGTGAGCTAGGATCATAGCTGATCTGTTTGTGTTTCAAATTTCAGATTCCCATCTATCCTGACAATCTTTCATTCCCTCTCTAACAGGAATCGAAATGCTTCCATCTTTAAAAATATTCAATGAGCCAACCTCCACTGCCTTCTGCTGAACTCTTGTGAGGTAGTGGTAGTGTCCCTACCTCCAAGCCAGGAGGCCTGAGTTCAAGGCCTACCTGCTGCGGACATGTACAATAACGTCTCCGAGCAAGTTGATTGAAACAGAAGTCTATTACCTTCTGAGGCAGAGGTTTCAAAAGGTGACACAAGCCTTTGAAAGAATAAAGATTCTCTGATCTCAAAGGGGGAAATCTAATTTTAAAACATTGTCCCCTAGGTGTGAACTGATCACAAGAGGAAAAATCCTTTCCATGTCCATCTAATCAATACCATTCAGGATCTTACAATCAAATCACCATTCACTCTTTTAAACTCCAGTGAATACAAGCTCAGCCTGTCCATTCCTTCTTCATAGGACTGGACATGTTGGAAATCTGAAACAATCATAGAGGATGCTGGAGAAACTCAGCAGGTCTGGCAGCATCCGCAGAGAGAGAAATCGAGTTAACATTTAGTGTCTGGTGTGACTGCTTCAGAACTAGATCAATCTACTAAACCTCCTTTGAACCATCTCCAGCACATTTACATCTTTCCATAAATAAAGAGCTCCAAGACAGTACACAGACATTGAGATGCGGTCTCACCAATGCCCTGATCAATATATGTAGACAAATAGAGGAATGGCTGACCTCCAAAACACTGGGGAATAGTTCTCTGAGAACAAATGTATTGAAATGCAAAAGATGATTTTGAGGAATGGAAGACACATATGGAAAAACAGCTGACAGAAATAAACAAATGAACACAAGGGAGCTCTATTGGCAAGATAGTCACAGATATAGGGGCACACCAAGTAAATAACGAATGGCTATAATCTGTCAGTTGATAGCTGTTTTGATGTCATTTTTGTAGTTTTACCAATCTCATCATGGAAGTGAACAGACTCTAGAAGGTTTTAATAATTTGAAAATGATGCTGGGAAAATTAAAATAGGAAACTGGCTGGGCCCTTATCAAAGCTCACAAAACCTGGAAAATTCATGATTAAAAATCTTTAAAGTATCGATTTTAAAATTTCAGACCTAGTTTTGCATTGGCCTATGATGTTGTTTTTAAATGACTGCAAATTAATGTTCATGATAGCTATATTGTTGAGAGATGGCCATTTTGATCTATCCAGCGAGAATATTTATTTTGTGTAATGAACTATTTGTGTTAAATTCCAAATGAAAATTGCAGGTTCCACCATATAGCTTTCATTACGGTGGCATGGCAGCTCAGTGGCTAGCACTGCTACCTCACAGTAGAGGAACCTGGGTTTGATTCCAGCCTCAGGCAACTGTGGAGTTTGCCTGTTTTTTCTGTGTCTGCTTGGGTTCCTTCGCGTGCTCCAATTTCCTCCCACAGTCCAAAGATGTGCAGGTTGGGTGGATTAACCATGTTAAATTGCACATAGTATCAAGAGATATCCAAGCTAGGTGGGTTAGCCTTGGGAAATGTGGGATTACAGGGATTGAGTGGGATATTCTTTGGAGGGTTGGTGTAGACTTGACGGGCTGAATGGCCTGCTTCCATACTTCAGGGGTTCTGAGTCAGTGACATTGCCGGTACTATTTTCTGACATGACAAGATAGTAATCTGTAGCAACATGTCTGTGTTAATTACTGACCAGAGTTTGGTCCATATCTTTGGTTTTGTCATTGACTCTTTATTTGACAAGAGGAGATATTAGTGATAATTTTTATTTTTACTATTAAAACACACAGATCATTAGACTCTCTACTGTCCGCCTGTGCTTCCCAGTATCATTTACTTTCTATACCAATTATGTGCAACTGCCTACAATCCTATATCGGATGCCTGTCCCCATCCAGATAGCTGCAGCCTGGAATTCTTCTCTCCCCTCACTGATTACCATGAGTCCCGATGTCCCACCAACCTGACAATTTAATTAAACCCATGGTAATCCATCAACCACCACACCCCATTTGTATAAAGTCAACCCACTACTGTGAGATCTTGACCCACAGGCATATTGAACAATGCTTGAAGAATACAGAGAAGGAGAAAGGAAATAAAATAAACTCCATCAGAAGAGAAGTGAAATGCAGTATCTGATTGTTACTGCACTTGCCTGGCAGAAACCAGACTGGGACAGGTCTATAAAAGTGTCAGGCTGTCAATCTGTAACTAAAACAGACAATGCTGAAGAACGTCAGGCAACATGTGGCTCAGTACTGCTGCCTCAAAGCACCAGGGAACAGGGTCCACTTCTACCCTCAGGTGACTGCGTAGAGTTTGCACATTCTCCCTGTGTCTGCGTGTGTTTCTTTCAGGTGCTCCGGTTTCCTCCCACAATCGCAGTTAGGTGAATTGGCCATGCTAAGTTGCCAATATTGTTCAGGGAGGTGTAGGTTAGGTGCACTAGTCAGGTGTAAATATAGGGGAATGCTTCGGACAGTGTGGACCTGTTGGGCCAAAGGACCTGTTTTCACTCTGTAGGGATTCTACATAAACCAAAAATTAGTAGATTTGGTACCTTCTGTGGAGAGAGAGAGAGGCTGAGGTGACGTATTGAATCCAATATAAATCCTCTTTGGAACTGAAGTGGGGTGGAAAAAAGCTGAGTTTTTACATTGTTGAGAAAGATCGGGAGGAACAGAAAGCAAGGTTATAGGGCAAGAACGTCTCGAGATCATAGGTGTCACAGAGCAAAAGGCAAAGGGGGTAGTAATGGTAGTGGATAAGAGATCAAACATAATATCAGAATATATGTCAGCTATAACTGAAAGAAAAAACATGAAAACAAGGCACCAAAAAAATATCAAAATGGTGGATGGAGTTCCTGTTCTGAGGTTAGTGAAGTCAATGCTGAGTCCAGAAGGCTGTAAAACACCTAAGCAAAAACTGAGATGCTGCTCCTCAGCTCATTTTGGCATTCACTGGAAAACTACAGCAGATCTTGGACAGAAATGTAAGCATGAGAACAAGATGATGGGTGTTGAATTGGAAGACCAGAGATCTGCCTGTGGACTGAAAGAAGGTGTCCTGCAAAGCTATCACTGACTCTATGTTTGGTCTTCCAGGAGGAGAATCAGTAGCAAAAACGGGAGACTAGATTGAAAGGAGTACGAGTAAATTGTCATTTTATCTGGACCTTTGAGGTTGGGGTTAGGGGCTGTGAGGAAGAAAGACATAAAAGGAAAACCTCCTGTTATTACATGAGAAGGTGCTGTGGAAAGGGGATGAGAAACTGGGGATGGTGAAAGAATAGACCAGATATTTAAAAAGGAACAGTCCCTTCTGTATACTGATAGGCTTGGGTGGGGGCTGGGGAAGACATGTTTGATGTTGGTATTATACTAGAAGTTGTAGAAGTGTGGAGACAGGGTCAAAATAATTATTTTTGTTTGAAGGCTTCTTTTGAGGCTTTCCCAAAGCTACGTTGTGATTTTTGAGGGCTACTGTTTGGTTTTCATTTTCACTGAGTCATTTATTAGGTGATTCAGTTTTACAGTAACAATACCTTAGCATTGATATACTTGCTCTTTGGTATCATACAGAAACAGATTTAGAAAAATTCCCCCACTATCCTCATCAATTTTCTTTTAAAGTTAAAACCACAACACATAAAGAAAGCATTAATTTCCTGGATACCAAAGTATTTAAGTTGGTTAAGGTACAGTTGTCATAGTCCCAGAGGTCGGTAAGGCTTCCTTCTGATTGGAGAGATGACTCGTGTTGAGTTGAACTTGAGAATGACCACATCTCAGGTGAGCAGTGAGGTTGGGAAGGTGAGACTTTTACGGTAGCCTCAGCTGGTATAGGAATCGAACCCATACTTGTTGGCATCACTCTGCATTGCAAACCAGCTGTCCAACCGAAATTAGTACCAGAAAACATGCATAAATTAGTAACAGAGTTGTTTCTCAACCTAATTAACAAACACTTCTACATATAAAAAGCCATCACTCCACGTCTTCCCCAGCCCCCACCCAAGTCTGTCAGTATACAGAAGGGACTGTTCCCTTTTTCCAGACTGTTGAGGTCACAGCTGAAGCATTTCCATTGCTGATGCATAAAACTGGAAAATGTTAAGCAGGCAGTTACTATACTTTTTTTATTGCAGATCAGATCCCATTCTTGAATTTAGATTTAGCATTTAACACTGTGTTCACTGCAGTAGAATCCACTATATTTTTACCAAGTATAATAATTCCTGAACTTGTGTAGCATTAAACTAGAGATTCCACATTCATTTGCATGGAAATCACATCCTCTGTTACTTAAAGTTTTCTTAGAGTCTAATTAACTGAGTATTCTTTTGCTATGTTATGGACCAGACCTAACACCCTTAAATATTTTAAAAAGGTAGCCTAGACCCTAACTTTTTCTTATTTTAAATGCAAATGCAACGTGCTATGTTCCAGGTACAACCCAATTGGTCAAACTACTCGACATTAAGCAAAACACAATTTATTCAACAATTATAGTTAAAATACAACCAAAGGAAGAGTAATTTAGAATAACTTAATTCTACTGAAAGACTTAACAGAATAATTGATACAGTAACTATTACTAATTAACTGTTTCAATACACTAACATCACATAAACACAGCTCTTTAGCAAACTGGAACATTCAGATAGACACAGAACATAGAACATTACAGTGCAGTACAGGCCCTTCAGCCCTCAATGTTGCGCCGACCTGTGAATCCAATCTCAAGCCCATCTAATCCATACATCAATGCAATGACCATTTAAATGCCCTCAAAGTTGGCAAGTTTACTGTATGTAAATGTTGCACAGAGGCCATTCCATGCCCCTACTGCTCTCCGAGTTAAGAAATACCTCTGACATTTGTCCAATATCTATCACCCCTCAATTTAAAGCTATATCCTTTGTGCTAGCCATCACCATCCAAGGAAAAAGGCTCTCATTGTCCACCCTATCTAACCCTCTGATTATCTTATATGTCTCAATTAAGTCACCTCTCAACCTCCTTCTCTCAAGTCCCTCAGCCTTTCCTTGTAAGACCTTCTGTCCGTACCAGGCAACATCCTGGTAAATCTCCTCTGAATCCTTTCCAAAGCTTCCACATCCTTCCTATAATGCAGTGACCAGAACTATGCGCAATACTGCAAGTGCAGCTGCACCACAGTTTTGTACAGCTACAGCATGACCTCATGGTTCTGAAACTCAGTCCCTCTTCCAATAAAAGCTATCACACTGTAGGCTTTCTTAGCAGTCCTATGATCCTGGGTGGAAACTTTCAGGGATCTATGTACAGGGACACCAAGATCTCTCTGCTCATCTACGTTACCAAGAATCTTACGATTAGCCCAATACATTTTATTCCTGTTGCTCCTTCCAAAGTGAATCACCTCACTCTGTTCCATATTAAATTCTATTTGTCACCTCTCAGCCCAGTTCTGCAGCTTATCTATGTCCTTCTGTAACCCATAGCATCCTTCGGCACCATCCACAACTCCACCGACCTTAGTGTCATCTGCAAATTTACTAACCCATCCTTTTATGCCCTCAACCAGGTCGTTTATAAAAATGACAAACAGTAGTGGCCCCAAAACAGATCCTTGTGGTACTCTACTAGTAACTGAACTCCAAGATGAACATTTCCCGTCAACCACCACCCTCTGTCTTCTTTCAGCTGGACAATTTCTGATCCAAACTGCAAAATCACTTAATACGATGCCTCCATATTTTCTGCAATAGCCTGCTGTGGGGAACCTTATCAAACGGCTTACTGAAATCCATATACACCACATCAATCGCTTTACCTTTTCTGCCTGTTTGGTCACCATCTCAAAAGAACTCAATTAGGTTTGTGAGGTACAACCTACCCTTCACAAAACCGTGTTGACTATCCCTCATCAACTTGTTCCTCTCTAGATAATTATAAATCCAATTTCTTATAACCTTTTCCAACATCTTACCCACAACCGAAGTAAGGCTCACTGATCTATAATTACTAAGGCTGTCTCTACTCCTCTTCTTGAATGACGGAACAACATTTGGTATCCTCCAGTCTTCTGGTACTATTCCTGTCAACAATGATGACTAACGATCAAAGCCAAAGCCTTGGCAATCTCGTCCCTGACTTCCCAGACAATCCTAGGATAAATCCCATCTGGCCCAGGGGATTTATCTATTTTCATGCTTTCCAGAGTTGCTAACACCTCCTCCTTATGAACCTCAATCCCATCTAGTCTAGTGACTAGTATCTCAGTATTCTCCTCGACAGCATTGTCTTTTTCCAGTGTGAATATCTTCTCTGACTCCATGCACAACTTCCCACGACTATCCTTGATTGGCCCTAATCTTACTCTCATCATTCTTTTATCCCTATTATACCTATAGAAGGCCTTGGGGTTTTCCTTGATCCTATCTGCCACCAACTTCTCATGTCTCCTCCTGGCTCTTCTTAATTCTCTCTTTAAGTCTTTTCTGGCTAACTTGTAACTCTCAAGCGCCCTAACTGAGCTTTCACGTCTCATCCTAAGATCTTCTTCCTCTTGACAAGAGATTCAACTTCTTTAGTAAACCACGCCTCCCTCGTTTAACAACTTCCTCCTTGTCTGACAGGTACATACTTGTCAAGGACATGCAGTAGCCGTTCCTTGAATAAGCTCCACATTTTAATTGTGTCCATCCCCTGCAGTATCCTTCCCCATCCTATGCATCCTAAATCTTGCCTAATCGCATCATAATTGCCTTTCCCCCAGCTACAACTCTTGCCCTGCAGTATTTACCAATCCCTTTCTATTGCTAATGTAAACATAACCAAATTGTGGTCACTATCTCCAAAGTGCTCACCTACCTCCAAATCTAACACCTGGCTGAGTTCATTACCCAGTACCAAATCTAAGGTGTCCTCGCCCTTGTTGGCCTGTCTACATACTTTGTCAGGAAACCCTCCTGCACACATTGTACAAAACCTGACCCATCTAAAGTGCTTAAACTATAGTATTTCCAGTCAATATTTGGAAAGTAAAAATCCCCCATTACAACTACCCTGTCGCTCTCGCTCCTATCGAGAATCATCTTTGCTATCCTTTCATTTATACCTCTGGAACTAGTGGGCGGCACGGTGGCACAGTGGTTAGCACTGCTGCCTCACAGCACCAGAGACCCGGGTTCAATTCCCACCTCAGGCGACTGACTGTGTGGAGTTTGCACATTCTCCCCGTGTCTGCGTGGGTTTCCTCCGGGTGCTCCGGTTTCCTCCCACCATCCAAAAGATGTGCAGGTTCAGGTGAGTTGGCCATACTAAATTGCCCGTAGTGTTAGGTAAGGGGTAAATGTAGGGGTTTGGATGGGTTTGCTTCGGCGGGTCGGTGTGGACTTGTTGGGCCGAAGGGCCTGTTTCCACACTGTAATCTAATCTAATCTAATCTCTTGTAAACTATTCGGAGGCCTATAGAAAACTCACCCACAGGGTGACCTCTCCTTTTCTGTTTCTAACCTCAGCCCATGCTACCTCAGTTGATGAGTCCTCAAGCATCCTTTCTGCAGCCGTAGTACTGACTAACAATGCCACCCCCCCACCCTCCTTACCATTTTCTCTGTTCTTACTGAAACATCTAAATCCAAGAACCCGCAACAACCAATCCTGTCCCTGCTCTATCCATGTCTCTGAAATGTCCAACAGCATCAAAATTCCAGATACCAACCCATGCTGCAAATTCACCCACGTTATTCTGGAATATTTTGTCTCAAATGGAATCCAGCAGCCTAGGAAGCGAACCCCCAACTTTTGGTTGTAAACGAGAGAGGAAAAGATAGCTTCCGCTTCTTCAGGCCCACAACAGCTCAGAGCCCTAAACCTAAAAGCCAAAAAAAACCCTCAAAATCCTAGTGTGAGAGAGCTGGCCACACCCATCCAAGCCACTTCTGCTGTTTCAACTTCTAAAAATCAATCCCAAGGCCTTACTCTAGTGCCTTTAATAGACTGCTCTGTGCCTCTGCTTTACAAACTTTCTTCAAAAAAACCAGGATAAAATAACCTTTTAAAGCCACAGCATCATCACAGCTGACAGGTTTAAGTTGTCCCTTTCCATTGCATTGTCTCTCTCAACCCTTCCTTGCAGATCCCTTCACCCCAATAATCCTCTTGCAGCTTTCTTATTCCACTCCCAACCCATTCTTTCTGAATAATTGGCACACCTTTCTACATGCAAAAAGCCATATTCCACCCACATGTATCTCACAGATAGTTTCTTCCCCTGCATTAGTCTTGCAGGCATCTCGCCCCCTCCTTCCACAGCTACCCACCCCAGAAAGCTGACTCACCCAGGACCTGGCAAACAGAGCTCTAGGACCAATCCTAGCCTCACCTAAAGGCCCCCATCTACACTCCTGGTTCTGACCTCAACAAAAGGCATCTCTGATCCCAGCCTCTACAAAAGCCTCTTGACCTCAATCTCAGTTAAAGGGATCCAGGTGACTATCTGAATGCTATCACTTACTTGTCCAATTGCCCGTTGTATCTCCATTCACAGATTTCCCTCCTGCATTTGTTGCTGATAGGACCATGAGTGAGCCTATCAGCAGCAAGCATAGGAAAGAACCAGTCTGCAATTGGAGGAGCAGCTCCCCAGCATGTCCTTATGTTCGCTGATTGGTCTGAATTTTCCTGTGTTTCTAGGACTTTCAAGGGGGTGGAGGGGGGAGCTTCCCCATCACTCTATGACGTTCTGAATACGGAGACTGATGGGGTGGAAATTGAAACCAGAGGAACCCCACCGTGATTCTGGTAGGGTGGGTAAGATGTGAGGGCAGAAGTGCAAGAAATGGGCTGAAAACAGTTAAGGGCCCGTGGCATGTCGAGAAACTGGGAGAATGCAATGGAGTCCTTCCAGGAAGCAGGGTGTGAGAAAGTGTAGTCACGGTCACTGTGCAAGTGGGTGGGTTTGCAATGAATATTAATGATGTTTTTTCCTTTGGACATGAGCGTCACTTGGCCAATCATTTATTGCCCATCCCTAATTACCCAGTGGACAGTTAAGTGTCAATCACATTGCTGTGGGTCTGGAGTCACATGTAAACCAGAACAGGTAAAGATGGAAGATTTCTTTCCCGAAAGGACATTAATGAACTAGATGGATATTTATGAAAATTGATAGCAGTTATGGAGTCATACAGTGGAGCCCAGGCTGTCAATCTGGTTGCTTTCAGTGTATGGCTCAGTGGTCGTCTATGTAAATAGGGCCTCACTATTAACAACACCCCCAGCTTTGGCACATCCACCTCTTACTGATGGGCTCTCATTCAACCCGCTCAACTCCTGAGCAATATCAAGGCCATGTGACAGACCAGGAGAAATGATAAGAAAAGAGAGAGAGGGAAAATACAGGACAAGTATAACCTTTTTAGGAAAAGAAATAAAGGAAGAGAGGGAGAGAAGTAGATAATGAAGAAGAAAATGGTGTGTGGTGGACCAACTTCGTGAAGATAAGAGAAAATAATTCATTATTTCTACCACTTGGTGGGTGATCTAATGGGGATACACTGCCTCCCTGTTACAAACCCACTCAATATTAATTTCCATGGATTTTTGAGTGGGTTCTCTAGCAGGTATACCAGATTACTGAATATATGGTGAAAGAGAAAACTAGGCGCAATGGCTCCAATGATTCATTGTTAACTTTATGAAAGGACATTCATTATTTGCAAAACGAAATTAACATATTTGAGCATAGAAATTATATTGTCCACAATCATTGCATGAATACTCAACGTTTTCACGTTAAAGTTCTCTGCTATTAACACATCACCAAACACGGGATATATTTCCCTGTAGATTGATTTCCTTACAAAAGCTTTCTTACATATCTTTGAATTCCCATTCATCATGGATTCGTTAAGTCACAAGTGGAATTGTTAAGTTTCACAGAACTATGGCTTCCGTTTAACAAGGTCAAGCAGCAACCTAGTTGTGGTTTGACCTTATTGATTAAAGGTCATTTAGAAAGCTATGCACAACTGACCTCTGCTGTCTAATATAGTACAGAAACACCAGACAGAATGAAGTCATTTCAATAACCTTGCAGGCAAGAAGACAGCGGATTCAGGGTTGAGAGGGGGATTTATTAACCTTGAAAAGTTGCTTAAAATATTTTTACTTGTCTATCAGTTCTGACAATTAATGTCTCAAAAATGTTGTTTTGTCACTGGAGCATTCTGTTTTAAGTCTTACCCATGCTTGATATTTAATGCAACAATGATGTCCAATTCTTTGTCAACAGACTGTTCAAATTAACTGCCTATAACTGCAATGATTCTCTGAAAGAAGATATCTTCCGAATGCCAAATTTTTGTCACTTAATCCAAACTCCCACAGCTAAGACTTACAAATCAAGGACATCGCCTTGGTGAAACATTAGCTCTGTAACAGATAAAATCGGTGATGTGCGCTCCAAGAAGAAACAAATAATAAAAGGGCAGGAGGAAAATTGAATTACACAAAGACCATAAGGTTAAGAAAAGGGACAAATTACCTGAAACAACGTTCTTCAAAGGACATGGAGGTTAACAAATAATTAAAATCAAATAATGTGGAATTGAGAGGAGCAGAATGTTAACAAATTTGATAGAGCTGATTTGAACTCGGACCATGAATGGAAATTGGGAGCGGAGTTAACAATAGCTGTGACAAACTTACCAATGAGGCATTAAGCTTTTTTAATGAGTAAAATTGAGGTCTAAACTATGCACCAAGACAAACTGGTCGCTTCTTGACCAGAGCAGACATGAGCACTCAGAATTCTTCAGCCTCTACAACCACCAACTAAAAACAAATGTTTGATTCTTTTTTGTCAAAAGCACCGTCCTGTGGGACCCTAATAATCAGGAGTCAGCCCCCCACAAAGACAATGCAATTATGGTCCCATCTCTAGTTATTACAGCCATACTCCCAGGACTTAGTTGAGGGATAATGGGTGGCAAGACAGTTTGCCGCAGAGAATTAAGACCATCCCACTGCAGGTACACTGATAAGGACTAAGGACAAATTTATATCAATCTTCCTGCTGCAACCTGCTGTAGTTCTTCCAACCATAGGGGCAAAACTGGGACGAGGCTCATAACCTTCCTCAGGCAGATTTTTACTTCGAAGATCTGAAGTCGTAACAGTCAACTGACCATTTTCACTGAGCAGATAGGATTTCATTCCTTTGAAACGCCAGTGCAAGCCCTTCAGATGATTCAAACACATGAGGAACTTTAATAGAATCATCAATAAATGATGAAGCAGTTCAGAAGCAATCACATCAAAGTGTTCATCTTCAGCCATTGCGAATGTGTTATATACTACACAATGAGACATTGAACATCGAGGGATTTCAACCAGGAAATGCTTTAAAAATCAAGACCAATAAAATCCCATCGCTCAAAGCGACGACTCAAGACTTATTTTTAATTTTTTTTCCTTTTAGATAATACTCCAGAAGGCTCAAAAATGAGTCCCATTTTAACCAATTAATTAATCTGAGGGTTCATTCATTTTATTGGAAACAATACTTCTTGCATGCCTCTTTTAAGGTCCTCCTCTTCTTCCCAATAACAAAACAAAAACCAATTCCCAATTGAATGTCCACAGCAAGCAATCTGCTCGCAAATCTGTGCCAAGCTTATAGCTGAGCTAGCAGTCTGAAATGTGGGAGTGGCCAAACATGATTTATGTCTTGTATTTTCAGCCTATTGAAGAGTCTGGCTGAATCAATGCGCTCTTTTATATAAGGAGAACCCCTTCCAGCTCCCTACCACTCTGTGGTTTTAAAAACAGGCAAAGCTCTATGTTTCATTTACATCCAAATCTAATTTCATATAAGCTCAATTGCCAGCTAATCAAACCTACCTCTCACACTGGCCTGTGAGCTCTCTCAGGGTCAGGCACAATGACAGCTACAATAACTAAGTCTTCCTTGAAAACCCTGAGCAGAGACACACAGCTGTGATCCCTATGCCTTGGCTAAATGTGACTTGATGGCCCTGGCAGTACAGCAAGAGATCTTCCTCAGTCTTAATTCCTCGGTGTTTAAGGATACTGCGTTCATTTGCATAGATACTTCTAACCTATTGTGGCTGGTTGCTAGCTGTGAAGTTGTAAACTTATCTATCACTTGTAACCTTAGACATGTCACACCACGGGTAACAAAATGCTTTAAATTACAACAGAAAATATATCTTCATGTGACAACAGAAGCTAAAATTGCAAAAATGTATTTCTACCTTAAAATGTACCTTTACTGACAATGAAAATATCATAGGATTAATACTCTGCGTCCTTGTAAAATTCACTGTGTTTTCCTTTTCACTAAAAAATTGCACTGTCCAAAATTGCCATAATTATTTTGACTCAAAACCCACTTGGCTACTTTTCCAGCAAGTGAATATTCATGTATTATCATTTAGTAATCCTTCAATCTTGTTGAATTGAGCTGAGCTATGTCTATTGCCGTTTCTCTGTCCTCCACCGCAACAAAGGAATTTCACACGAGTTCACGAAAACATTTGTAATTGACAACGGATTTAAATACATTAGCTTCTTTGGAGGCGAGGTTCTCTCAGCTTAATTTCATTGCACCCTCCCTATCCTGGCAGCTTCACCATATCTTAATTAACCTTAATCAGCTTTCAGAATTCTTTATAACATGCTTTGAACTGAGCTAGGGTGGAATACCTTCAAAATCCAATTACCTCAGTAGCTGTGATTTGCCTGTTGCCTGATGGTAACATGAATAATAAAATTCAAACAATATTGTGTTGCCATTTATAAATATTAATGCGGTCGATCCACACCCATTTTCCTTTGTTCTTTCTTCATGGAATTCTTGCCTGTCTCCTGTCACCTGCTCTCAATTTCTATTCTTTGCTATCTATTGCTCAGGCAAAGTTGTCCATGTTGGTAAAGTGCAGTTCACATCTCCCTCTCTGTTTTCTTTCAGACTAAGCAAAATTTCACAGGTCTCTTTATGTTTCTTTGTCCATTTCCTTTTTTATTTCAGCTCATCCAATCTCTTCCTTTGCTCACTGTAATTCATGTGCAAAATACACATCCCCTAAAAAAGACAGTCCTTTGGGATTTATGTCTGTGACTGATCATGATGCAAAGTAAGTAATTTCACATAAAATGCATCCAATGTCTGTTTTCACTCTCCTTTGCTTTCCACTTTATATTTTGTATATTTGACCTCGGCCATCCTTTATTGTTAGTATCAAGTTGTGAAGTGGGACATCATTTAGAGAAAGAATCATTTATTCATGCCTCATTTTCATTTCCATGTCCTGTCTTTTAAGCTCATATATCCATTGTTAAACACAAGGTCCATCCTAGTCATAGTCTGTTTTTAACAACTCTCTTGTTCATTTCTCAAATGTAAGGACAGAAGTGTACCAGCGCAGGAGATGATAACCCTTTGTGCTGCTGTAGGTTTGGTGTAATGTTGATAAACAACAAAAAAGCAACCAAAATGATTCATAGCATTTCAATAAAAATACAGGAAAAACATTTCCCTCCTTCATACATCTTCAGCTGTACAATTGTGTGGATGCCACAAATATGGGAAAATAACTCAGGGAGGATCACATGCCCATCATTATATATTGATTGAATAATTCAGCACAGAAATGAAGCCATTCTGCCCATTGTTTCTGTGACAGCATTTTGAAGTGCTAATCCAAACAGCCCCCATATTTTACCTAGTTATAGAGAGATGTACAGTACGGAAACGGACCCTTCGGTTCAACTCGTCTATGCTGACCAGATATCCTAAATTAATCGGGTCCAATTTGCCCCACGTCCCTCTAAACCCTTCCTATTCATGTACCCATCCAGATGCCTTTTAAATGTTGTAATTGTACCACCCTCCACCACTTCCTCATTCCATACACGTACCACACTCGCCCCTTAGTTTCCTTTTAAATCTTTCCCCTCTCACCCTAAACCTATGTCCTCTAGTTTTGGACTCCCCTATCCTGGAGAAAAGACATTGACTATTCACCCTGTCCATGCCCCTCATGATTTCATAAACTTCTATAAGGTCCCCCCCCCAGCCTCCGATGCTCCAGTGAAAATAGCCCCAACCTATTCAGCCTCTCCCTATAGCTCAAACCTCCAACCCTGGCAACATCTTTGTAAATCTTTTCTGATCCCTTTCAAGTTTCACAACATCTTTCTTCATAGCCCTACAATTTTAAATTTTTGATTGCAAAATGTCACGGGGTCCATTAGAGGCATGTAATCAACAGTTCCAAAGAAAGGCCATGCTGAACTTGCAACGTTACCTCTATTTCTGTCTCTATGGATGCTGAGTTTTCTTCTTATCCTGTTTCAGACTTCCAGCATCCGCAGTATTTTCCTTTTACATAATATGATCTGATATTCCAGTATTTTCAAAGTCATGGCAATCCAATCACCCTGGACACCATATTTTGAAATTGAATAAATCCTGTTTCTAAACAGTCAACCTGAAGTTCCTGAAAACAGAACTATTGCCTTACCTTTTAGCACCAGCCAAAGACCTCCATAGAGAAAGACACTACATATATGTTCATGGAGTGTCTTATTAAGGTTTAAAATTCTCAAAGCACTTTCTACAACAGGGTCAGTTGTCATTTTTCCTTGGGAATGCAAATTGATCAATTTAGATTGCCACTCATTCCAGAGATGAGGGGTATGTCTTACAAAGAGACATTGAGCAGTTTAGGCCAATACTCTCTGGTGCTTCGAAGAATTGAAGGGAGGTCTAACTGAGGTATAAAAGATGCTAAAGTGGATTGACAAAGCAGACATAGAAAGGATGTTTCCTCATGTGAGGCAATCTGAGAGATCATAGCTTTAGGATAAGGGGTGACAGATTCTAAACGGAGCTGAGGAGAAATTACCTCTCCCAAAGGATCGTGGATCTGTGGAATTCCAGACCCCAGAATGTGGTGGATGCTGGGATACTGTTTCAATTTAAGGAGGCGATAGATGGAGTTTTAATTAGTAATTGAATCCCTACAGTGTGAAAGCAGGCCATTCAGCCCATCAAGTCCACACTGACTTACTGAAGAGCACCCCCCTCCACCAACCCTATCCCTGCAATCCTGAATTCCCCATGGCTACTCCACCTAACCTGTACACTCCTGGACACTATGGGGCAATTTAGCTTGGCCAAACCCCCTTACCTGCACATGTTTGGACTGTGGGAAGAAATCGGAGCACCCAGAGGGAACCCACACAGATGCAGGGAGAATGTGCACATTCCACACAGACAGTCGACTGAGGGTGGAATCGAATCTGGGTCTCTGGTGCTGTGAGGCAGCAGTGCTAACCACTGAGGCACTATTCCACCCTGTTAATGGATTAACAGGTTTGGAGAGCAGGCAGGAAAGTGAATTTGAAGCAGAGATGAGACCATCCATGATTGTACCTAATGGTGGAGCAGGCCTGAGGGGCTGAATGGCCTACTCCTGCTTCTGTTCCTTGTGTTCTTATTTTCAGAGGGAAGGAAAATAAAGCAGGGTTCATCATTGGTGACTGATCTGCTACGGAGTCATACTTTGCTGTCCCATCATCAAGTGAAAATGATCTTGGATAAATTACTTTTGGAATGCAAATTCACCATCTACTTTGCACCATAGTGTGTCTTAGAATGCAATGAAGGGCTCAATAGGGCCCATTCTGGTAAGGAACAACCTGTACAAAATGGGCCGGTTATACTACAACAATGACCGGTGAGTATACACAGAGGTTAAGTGGTGCCATGGGATATGATTGAAACGCATGTCACAAAGTTATTAGGCTAATTCATTGAGCAGAAGGTATTTGGTGCACAAAGGATTTGAAGTGCACAAAGGAGAGACAAATACCATGAAAATGAAGAATGGACCCAGAAACTCAAGGGTTCAGATGGAGGAAATGGAGATTAGACAAAGACGGATTTAGATTAAGCGAAAATGCATGGAACACTTTAAATAAAGTTAGTGAGGTACAGCTTCAAGTGATCACATAAGGTTATGATATAAAGTAAAGACTGAGACTACATTCAAACAAGAACAAGGGTAAACATATGATGTTCTCCTCCCTGGAGGTGGTGTGGAAGATGGCAAAAGGGCAAGTTGCCCTCAGAGAGATATCCGCCCTCATTGCAGCTCCTCAATAATTGAATGTTGGGCAAGAAGGACAGTTAGGACCCTCCTCAACTTATCTCCGGCAAAACTGCCTGCCTCCCTGGCGAGTGAGAAAGCTGTCTGGTTCCCAACTGGAAACCAGCTCAACTGGCCAACTGGGCTAAAAGATTTGCCCTAATCTGGGGGATAGGGAGCAAAGATAAAGGGACAAGGAGGTGCCTGCAGAATGCCAGCCCAGCCCTTGTAACGTACCCCTATCGCTCCACAAATCCCATCTCATCTGCCATTCTTGCCATTGAAACCCCTAAGGCCTAGGGCTCCAGCAGTAATCTCTCGGATCCATGAGCTGCCAGCCTCTCCTGGTTTTGAGGGGTCCAGGGGAGTGAGAGAAGTGGGGGGGTAGGAGCTTCAATAGCAAGGTTCAAGAAGCTTGCTGGTACATAGTTATTTGGAGCTGGATCATTAGCAGAGGCACGGAGTCAGTTGCCCTCATAGACTCCCATCCCCATTTTTAATGCACAGAGCTCTAAATCTCAGCTTTGCTATCCCTGGCCAAGACGTATCAATGCAAGATCATTCACTCAGGTCCTTCGCTCATTGTCCACTGAGGTTTCCTAGTGTGCCATTTCCTAATGCCTTACAACCTCGGAGCAGGGCAAGGCAGCAGGTCCCAAGTCGACCTTAGTCAGAACAGGAATCAAATACCAATGCTGTTAGCTGTATTGTGAACCACGTTCCATCCATCTAGCCAACTGAGCAAATTGGCTCCCAACAAAATAGGGAAGGAAAGAAAATCAGGACCGAGGTGCTGAATAGCAATGTCCATCAAAGATGATACTGCAACACATTTGAAAGGAATAGTTTACTTGAGAAATCAGAAGCACAATCCATTTGATCAGGAACAAGGAACAATAAAGATGCTATTACACTGCTGGTTTATAATTTAGGCTACCAAATAATGAGAAGGAGTTAGCGGAGGCAATTTTGCAGAGAAGTTGCAATGAGATACAACAACATTTGCAGTAGCAATAAAGGGAGACTTCCATTATCCTAATAAAGTCTGAGAAAATGATGCAAAGGCCAAAGGAAAGGAGGAATTCTTGGAATGCATAAGAATTTCTTTGGTCGTCCTGTTGCCAACCAAACAGGGAAAGGAAAAAAGTTGGATCTAGTTTTGGGGAATGAAGCGAGGCAGGAGTTTGTTCAGGTGGGAGAATGTTTGAGAAGCAGCGTTCCCAGGATCATTAGATTTCAGGTAATTATGGAAAAGAATAAGCAAAAAGTAAATGTGAAAATATTCAACCAGAAGGGAGATAATTTCACTGGGTTAAAGAGCCCTGGCCAAGGTGGAATATAGTCAGGTCGGGTGCTAAATCAGTAAATGAGCAACAGATCTTCAAAGACAATCGAGTTCAGGTTCAGACCCGGTACATTCCTGACGGTGAAAGAAAGGAGTTGCAAAGTTAGAGCTCTATGAATGAGTAAAGAGATCGAGGTCAACATGTAACAGAAATTAGAGGCTTATAATGAATACTGTGTTTGTAGCCACTTAACATCAAAGCTGAAGGCAAAAAGCACAAAGAATTGAAAAGGGGGCAAGGAGTGTATGAGAATTAATTAGTGGGTAATACTGAAGGAAAGTTATAATATTTCATAAACATCTAATTGGTAAAATAGATAAGGAGTCAGCAGAGTTTGTAAGGGGAACCTTTATGTGGAAGCTGATGTCATGAATGAGGCATGAAATGACCACTGTATTTATCTTCACTAAAGAGGCTATTGCAGATATTGTAGCAAAGGAAGAGGCAGTAGAGAAATTAATAAAATAAAAATTGACAAAAAAGAAGCACTTAAAGGATGGGCAGTGCTCAGTGTAGAAAAAAAATTCCAGTCTGACCCCAGCTACTGAGGGAATAAATGATGGGATTTACAGTGGCTAAGTCCATAATCTTTCTTAGTTATGAGGGCTGTGCTAAAGGACTGAAGTCTTGCAAATGTATATCATGTTCAAAAAAGGGGAGAGATATAAATCTGGCCAGATGGCTTGACATCGGGGTGGGGAAATGTCTAGAAAAATTAATTCAGTGGAAAAATATGAGTTAATAAACGAAAGTAGCACAGATCCTTAAAGGCAAATCATATTTGACTAACTTGATTGAGTTCTTTGATGAAGTAATGGAGAGGATTGATGAGTGTAATGTAGATGATAAATGTACGGACTTTCAAAGGGCTTTTCATAGGATGCCAGATAATCAACCATTCAGCACAATTGAAGCTCATGGGATTAAAAGGACTGTCACTGCATGGATATAAAAATCAAGGAACAGGGGGAACATAGAAAGTAATGGTGAACAATTGTCTGTTAGACTGGAAGAAAATGTTTCTTTTGATATATAATAATGATCTGGAGTTGTATCTGAAAGCCTAATTTGCAGATGATACAAAAGACAGGGACATAGTAAGAAAAATTGCAGGTTATAAAAAATTCAGAAGAACAGGGACAGACTGGTGAAACAAACCCTTTCCACCTTCCGCAAAGACCGTTTCCTCCGTGACTACCTGGTCAGGTCCACGCCCCCCTAAAACCCACCCTTCCATCCTGGCACCTTCCCCTGCCACCGCAGGAACTGTAAAACTTATGCCCACACCTCCTCCCTCACCTCCATCCAAGGCCCTAAAGGAGCCTTCCACATCCATCAAAGTTTTACCTGCACATCCACTAATATCATTTATTGTATCCGTTGCTCCCGATGCAGTCTCCTCTACATTGGGGAGACTGGACGCCTCATGGCAGAGCACTTTAGGGAACATCTCCGGGACACCCGCACCAATCAACCACACCACCTTGTGACCCAACATTTCAACTCCCCCTCTCACTCTGCCGAGGACATGGAGGTCCTGGGCCTCCTTCACCGCCGCTCCCTCACCACCAGACGCCTGGAGGAAGAACGCCTCATCTTTCACCTCGGAACACTTCAACCCCAGGGCATCAATGTGGGCTTCAACAGTTTCCTCATTTCCCCTTCCCCCACCTCACCCTAGTTCCAAACTTCCAGCTCAGCACTGTCCCCATGACTTGTCCGGACTTGTCCTACCTGCCTATCTCCTTTTCCACCTATCCACTCCACCCTCTCCTTCCTGACCTATCACCTTCATCCCCTCCCCCACTCACCCATTGTACTCTATGCTACTTTCTCCCCACCGCCACCCTCCTCTAGCTTATCTCTCCACGCTTCAGGCTCACTGCCTTTATTCCTGATGAAGGGCTTTTGCCCGAAACGTCGATTTTGCTGCTGCTCCTCAGATGCTGCCTGAACTGCTGTGCTCTTCCAGCACCACTAATCCAGAATCTGGTTTCCAGCATCTGCAGTCATTGTTTTTACCGTGAGAGATAAGGTACAGCATGGAGAAAGCTGATGTAACTCATTTTGGGAGGAAGAACAAGGAGTGACAATATCGACAACATGGCACAATTTCAAACGTGATGCAGGAACAAAGACTGGGAATGTATGCAAGTCTTTGCAGCTGGTTTAGGAAGGCATATGGGGCAATTGCTTTAGAAATAAAGGTACAGGACTGATTCTGTGGCCCCCAGTGAGATCAAGGACATAGGCAGAGTTTGCGGGGAGGTCTGGAAATTCCAGTATTGGCAGTAACGTGTCAGTTTCAGGGCACTGTTTCCAACATCTAGCATGATTGCCATGCTCAGAAATACCACCCATTTCCCCGACTGGCAGACAAGCAGTTGAGGGTATTTGGTGACTTGTTAAAGATGAATTAAGGAGGTCACTGGATTTTGTGATTGCTTACCTGTTTTCTGATGCAAAGGGGTGAGGAAGGGGAGCGCAGGGGTGGTTGTGAAGTGTGGGGGGCGGGTGCAAACTCCCTAAAAGGTGCCAGGTCGGGGGGGGGGTGCCAGTTCTCCATACAGGTTTACTTGGATAAAGTCAAAAATTATCCTGTGTGTCAGCTTCCACCTCCATCGCCCTCCAAATTCCCACTCCTCCAACCCAGACCCAGACCCAGATCCAGATCCACATAGTAATGGCCTTGTCACTTTTTTCTGTGTGCTTTTCTTAAATTAACTTGTTTGAAAAGTGGCTGAGAGGGCATCTTCATATTGAGGAGTCATCTCTGTTAGTTATACCCCAGACAACTGCCTCACTCAGGGTGAGACAGCATCTGATTAGCCTTCCAGCTTCAAGACCCCATGGAGCTCTTAATTGCACATGAAACCTGTCTTCCTGCCAATCAAAGATTTACCCAGATGAAAATCCATTTTCTATACCTATTTACAACATAAGTGAGTTTCTTTCTATCAGAGGCTCACTCCAAGAGGAAACCCGCACAGACACAGGGAGAATGTGCAAACTCCACATAGAGAGTCGTCTGAGGCTGGGGTCGAACCTGGGTCTCTGGTGCTGTGTGGCAGTAATGTTAACATCATCCTTCTCCCAGAAAGGTATGGAGAGAGAGAGAGAGAGAGATAGAGAGCGAGAGAGAGAGAGAGAGAGCTCTGTGATCAGCAGCCTGAAGGATGAAGTGGCTGAATAAAGTCATCACAGTCTGAGAGTGTGAGGATCAGGAAATATTCTTAAGCCAAACTGTCCAATGAGAAACCCACAGAGAGAGTGACCTCTTTCACCAAGGTCTCAGATCTCATTATGTGCGATTCTTGACGAACTGCCAATTCAGGATGAGCTGACTAAGGCCTTCAAGTCCTTTAAGAAGAGTAAACCTCTCAGAAGCATTGTCTCTTGGGCCTAGCTGCATTCATCTCTGTGTGACATTTTTTGGCCAAAGCCAGCTAGAGGCTGCAAGGGAATGCTTCTCTTCAGGAGAATATGTGAATCCATGAGGAAAAACATCCTCACCTTCATCTACACGCACAAAGAGAAGAAGGAGGAAATTAAAAATTGGTGGTTCATCTCACATGTTAACTCTAACATTCCAGCCGAGGGCAATTGGGTCTAATTGGGTCAGGTCTGCTGCAGGCTTGGCAACTCACCCTTGC
Organism: Chiloscyllium plagiosum; assembly: GCF_037043375.1. Classification (NCBI taxonomy): domain Eukaryota; kingdom Metazoa; phylum Chordata; class Chondrichthyes; order Orectolobiformes; family Hemiscylliidae; genus Chiloscyllium; species Chiloscyllium plagiosum. The sequence continues at coordinate 7,043,308 of NW_028270157.1, forward strand.
AGGAAGGTCTCTGAGAGATATGGAGACAAGAGAGTGGATACTTGCCTCATCAGCCCGGACCAGGAGAATGACTTTAACAGAATATTACACACCTCATTGACAGATGTGCTCTCCAAAATGCAGTTTGTGGATGGCATCCAGAATTTGATGCAACTGCTCTACACAAATGGGGTGCAGTTTCAATCACCAAGTGGGAAGCACAAAACTTTCTGATCCAATCTGGAATCAGCGAAGACTGTCCTCTCTCCCCTATTCTTTTCAGCTCTTGCATTGAGATTTTTGCCAAATACATTCAGCAGAATGTTTCATTGCCAGGACTTACAAACAAGCAACAAAACATACAGTGCCTGGTGGTAAGAATTATCCTTTCTATCAAATCCATTCTGTATGCTCAGAGTATCACCACCCTACACATACTGATCTTGAGTAGGGTGCAGTGAGTAAGAGACTGTTGTTCAGCTCCTTGTCGAATATGCCTTTGCAATGAAGATTTTGAAGAGAGACGCAATGGTTTTTGTCGAGGTTTATCACAGGCACTCCATGACGAGGGTTATCTGCTCCCAAGGGTGCCCAGCAAAACAAACATCAACAATACCTGGAAGAGCGTCAATTCCGTGCAAGATGCTCTTTGGTCTGTTCATGGTTTGCTGGTCTTCCAGTGCAAATATTTGTCCTTGGTTCAGACTGACAAATTCCAAAGTCCTGGATTACATGTTGAGGGATGCACTAAAGACTGAAGAAATCACTGGCGGACTGGAATGAGGGAAGATCACCTATCACGAATGACCTATCACCAAGGGGCTGGAAGCTGTAGAATGATTCAAGCTATGGGCCTTATAATGAATCAAAAGAATTGTAAATACATCATGGCATTTCAGACTGGAACATGGTAGAGAGAGAAAGAGTTTATTTCCATTGTATTTTGGATAATTTCCAATGTTTGCCCTCAAGCTGCACGCCTAATATGGAGTGTGCTTTGTAGGTATCAAGACCATAGCAATCATATTGAGTAGAACATGCAGTAAGTTGAATGTTATTGTAAATTCTGCAACATTAAAGCTGAAATGGTTTGTAATATCCTTTCTCCAATTTTGGTGGGAAAAGCAATCATTACTTTAGCTGTCTCCCTATTCCTGCCTCTGCCCACTGCCACTTTCCCAACCATCACTACCACCTGAACTCAAACACAGTGCCTCCCCACACTCCCACACTGTATCAAGAGCAATTCAAGTTGTGAAATAAACATTAGTTTTGTCAGTAATATCACTCTCTGGTAATGAAGTCATGGCGAACATGCCTATGCCAAAAATGCACCATTTGTCCACCATTTTGATTTAGTTCTGATAACCTGCAAAAACTTACACTTATATGGACCTTTAATTAAAGTTATACATTCCAAGGTGTTTCTCTCAACTGTTATTAATCAAACTTTGCTTAGTAAAAGCAGTTAACATTATTTACTAGAGAAGGGAAGCATAGCTGTAAGTGGTATTTAGTGTTGCTGAAGTCTCCTGTGTATAGAGTAAACTGCGGATGCTGAAAATCTGAAACAAAAACAGAAGTTACTACAGAAACTCAGCAGGACTTGGTGCCATCCATGGACAGAAAGCAGAGTTAGCGTTTGAGATCCAGTTGTACTTCATCAGAACTCTGAACCAGTTCCGAGGATGAGCCATCGGACTCAAAAACATTGATTCTGTTTTTCTGTCCCAGAATCTGCCAGACCTGCTGAGTTTCTCCAGCAATTTTTGTTTTCTTCCAAAGTATAGAGATTAGATAGCTACATCTAAAAAAGGTTAATCTTAATGCTGCCTTGTGCTGAGCAAAGGAGAAACTTATATTAGTATTCCAACTTTCACAACTCCATGACATCTCAGAACTATCACATCGCAGCCAGTCAGTGTAGTCATTGTTCTAACGAAGGCAACACAGGAGCCAACTTGTGCACAGTAAGCACATACAATCAGGAATGCTAAGGTTTTAAGTTGGATATTTTAAAATCACTGTGACTTTATAGTCACAGTGGAGTTAGGTTGCATTTGGAGTATTGTGTGTATTCCTGATCACCACACTATAGGAAGGATGTCCTCGTCCATCCACATTAACGCTACAGTTAAGAAAGCACACCAACATCTCTACTTCCTCAGAGGCTAAAGAAATTCAGCATGTCCACATTGGCCCTTACCAATTTTTGTCGATGCACCATAGAAAGCATTCTATCCAGGTGCTTCACAGCTTGCTATTGCAACTGCAGTACCCAAGACCAGAGGAAATTACAGAAAGTTGTGAATGCAGCCCAGTCCATCACAAAACCAGTCTTCCATCCATTAACTCCATCTACACTCCTCGCTGCCTTGGGAAAGCAGCCAACATAATCACCACCCTGGGTATACTCCCTTCCACCCTCTTCAATCAGGCAGAAGATACAGAAGTTTGAAAACACGTACCAACAGATTTAAGAACAGCTTTTTCCTGCTGTTATCAGACTTTTGAACGGACCTCTCCTATGTTCGAGTTGGCCTTTCTCTGCACTTCTCTGTAGCTATAACACTATATTCTTCATTCTGTTCTATTACTTTGATGTACTTACGCATGGTACGGTTTCTCTGGTTAACATTAAAACAGTACTTTTCACTGTATCTCAGTACATGTGACAATAATCAATCAAATCAAAACGATGTGGAGTGGTACAAAAGAGATTTTCTAGGATGTTGCCTGGATTGAAGTGTTATTAACTATTTGGAGAGATTGGACAAATTTGGATTGTTTTTGTCAAAGGCCGAGGGGTGAACTGAAAGAAGTATATAAAATCATTAAAGGCATGGATTGGGCAGATAGCCGGTGTCTTATTTTTCCCAGGATGGAAATGTTAAATACTAGGCGACATAGGTTTATGGTGAGTGGGGTGGGGGGTTTAAAGGAGATGTGTGAGGCGAGTGTTTTACTCAGAGGGTGGTGGGTGCCTGGAATGACCTGCTCAGGGAAGTGGTACAAGCAGATGTAAAAGCAACTTCTAAAAGATACATTAACAGGCAGGGAATAGAAGGATATGGACTATGTGCAGGCAGATGGGATTAGTTTAAAATGAGATCATGATCGGTATAATCATGGTGAGCCAAAGGGTCTGTTCTTTGTTCTACTTAGACATCTTTTATTTGTTTTTAGGCCAATATGTCATTGACTACATGGGAGGTGGTGGTAATGTCAGTAGATTATAATTAACACATTCAGGTTGATATGGTGAGACACAGGTTCAAACCCTACCGTAGCAGATGGTGAAATTCAAACGAAATCTGCATTTTGACAATGAGGTCTGTTGTCATAAAACCCCACCTGGTTCACTAATGTTCTTCAGGGAAGGAAATCTGCCGTCTTCACCTGTCTGGTCTACACGTGGGTGACGCTTAACTGCCCTCTGGGGCAATTAGGGATGGGCAGTAAGAAAATAACCTTGCCACCTCACGTGAGGATTTATTTTTAAATGTAAGATGTAACCCTCCGAACATTACAGGGAAACTTTAATAAACCGGCCCCCACACAAAGGAAATGTCATTCCCGGGCAAGCGGACGACAGTAACTGGCGCACATTGTAGTCTAAAGAAAAAAATCTCCAGAGGTAGGAATCTAGGGTCACTCCAGCTGTTTGTGGAGAAGGATAACAGGGTTCAATGTAAACGATCCTGTCAAAAAATGATTCGGTCCAATTCTGTCCAAACAGAAATGTTTTTCTCTGTGGGATTTTGTTTTTATTTGTTCTCTTTCCTATTCTCGAGCAGCATTTGCCAACTCATCGAGGGGTACAATTTTTTTGTTTCTGAGCTGAGTAACCCGAGATCTGGAGAACCTGCTCGACCAGGCTGGTCTCTGTTCTTAGTAAAGAAAATGCCAGTGACCAGCTTTATGGCTTTGGGTTAATTTAATGGCTATTTCTAGCGCAAGGAAGAAAGTTTCGATAAATCATTGATGTGTTTCGTTCGGAAGCATAAAGGAATCACAATTTATTTTTGTTTTAATATTTTAACGCAATGCAAGCACAGTCCCACTCTCACTGTCTGGATTAACCCTGTATTTACACATACACACACAGAGCAGGTCTGGCAGAATTACAAGTCTGGTATGACTCTTATCCATGCGTTTGAAACATTAACTCTGTTTCTCCCTCCACAGATGCTGCCACACCTGCTGAGTTTCTCCAGCGGTCTCTATTACCATTTCAGATTAGAGTATTTTGCTTTTTAACCCCACGTTCTCTCGAATTCGTGTACTTCAGGGCGAGAGCAAAGCCCACGCGTGTAACCTCCAGCGTTGGTTTTGGGTTTCAGTGGCGACTCTGTCAGCGTTATGTTGTTACCTTGGAACAGGAATGCCCGGCTTCCACTGTGAAATCCTTGGACCTGGACGATGCCCTCGGTTGAATCGCTCAGTTGCAATGCAGAGAAAACGTCGATTTCCTGGGCTGGATCAACACCGAACCCTAAAACTGAAAGCAAGCAGCCGTCAGTTACCCCTCCCATCATCGCTCAGGTGGGAATGAGAAACAAGTCACTGATTCCAACCAGACCCGACCAATTCCAAACAACAGAAACAAAACTCGACCACAGACACCCATTCGTATATATTTTATTAACTTTCACGTCACTCGCATTGAGGAAGCGACAGCAATTCAGTGCATCTCGCTCCCATTCCCGATACATTCCCATTGCTTCGCATTTCCAGTCTCCCTCAATCGCCTCCTGTCCAACCTTACAGAGGGCTGCATTACAAATAACCCCAACAAAAAAGTACTCTCTGAAATAGAAGCCTGCCCACTGGTTTGATTGACCAGAAGGATACTACACTGTTCAAACATTGCGAATCTATCTGCTGTTTAAACCCCTTGTACATCCATCACGTGTTAAAGCCTTTGTCCATACACAGGGTGTTAAATGAAAGCTAATCTATATATTGCTTAAGCCTCACGTACATCTCTAGAGAGTTAAAGCACACCCATATATAGTGTTAAATCAAGGTTTACCTATGTGTTGTTTAAGTCCCTTGTACATTGATAGAGGATTAAAGTACGTCCATATATAGGGTGTGAAATTCATGCTAATCTATACGTTGTTTAACCCCTCGGAGAGCTACAGAGCGTTAAAGCACTTGACCATATACAGGATGAGAAATCAATGCTAATCTATATGTAGTTTAAGCCCCCTGTACATCTATAGAGTATTAAAACACATTCGTTGCTACGGTGTTAAATTAGTGTTAATCTATATATCTATCTATATAAATTAGTGTTAATCTATATATCTATATATAAATTAGCGTTATCTATATATTAATTCAGATCATTTTGCATCAATACAGTATAAAAGCCCTTGTCCATCTATATGGTGTGTAATCAATGTTTTGATGTCGACCCTTATGTATCTATAAATCTCTTGTCCATATACGAGTTAAAAGCCTTGCAGGTCGGTAACTGCCTGTTTCCCTCTAGCTGCTCACTCGATCTATCTGTTTATCTGATAATGTGTTCACCGCTGACTCTCTGTACCTGGGGATGACTCCTTCCTGCCCATCTCTGTAGGGTCCGTGCCTACATCTCCCTACACTGGCTGTGAATCCTACCTCCGCACCCCCCCCCCCCCCCCCACCCCCTTACTCACTCCGGGTCTAACTCCGGGGCTCTGTCAGCCCCGGGGAAAAGCAGGCGCCGTTTACCTTGGACGATGTGAACAAGTGCGAGGAGACTCCTGAAGATCGCGGGGGCCATTGCGTGTGGAGGGGTGTGTGTGTGAGAGAGAGAGAGTGGAGCCCGTTAGTCCATCATCTCCCGGTTCTCTCCCCTCGGTCAGGAGCGCCCGGGAGCCGGCTGAAGTGGAGACCTGTTCCTGAGGAGACAGAAACGCGCTGGAGACCGTCAGCAGCGCATCCCCAAGCCTCACAGCATCGCTCGGCAAATCGGGGCAGAGACTGGGAGCTGACAGCCACTGGACTCAATGTGTTCTGTCTGAGGCTCTGACGCTTTCAGCGACGCTGGTGGGAGACACGTTGTTCTGTTGCAACTAGAGAGAGAGAGAGAGAGAGAACAACTGGCAGTTCAGGGCTATTTACATCCCCTGGTGGCTTCCTCACAGGAGTGGAGCTCTCAGCATCCAGAAACCTTTCCAAATCCATCCAGCTGCTTCCCTTAGGGCGCCTGGAGTGATTCCTCTCCAGCCCCAGAGCCAGAAGACTTTGACTCAAGATCAGAGAGAGTCTCGGCGATAAAATCTGATTCTTTATTTCATGGCTAACAATTCCAGCTGCCCGTCCCTCCCCCTCACTCCGTCACACCCAGCACAGATAAACCAAGTATGTCACCCACCACCCAATGATGGAACTTACCTTCTTTCACCTGGTTTTGCAGCCAGGCTATATTCTCAGCTTCCTGGCCATATCGCGCTTTCAGTCTGATGGAATCGTGCAAGGGCGGAGAGGGGGTTCTGTCCAAACTTACTTCCCCCTTCCACAGATTTGGTCCAGGGTTTAACCGGTTAGTTTTGGAGAAGATCTCACCTCTAACAGAAGGTCGATCTTCATAAAGTTGTTCAAAATGTTTAAAGGGATGCCATCTCACAGATACAGAGCTGAAACAAAAGCTTGGATATCTAAAAACAAACGCTAGAGAAACTCAGCAGGTCTGGCAGTATCTGTGGAGAGAAAGCAAGCCTGAAGTTCCCAGTGACCCTTTGAACTTCAGCGAACCTGATTGCTTTTTTAATGAGGATTGATAGCACCTCTGGTCATTATTCGTGAGACTAGCTTTCAATTCCAGATTTATTAATCGATTTACAATGTCACCAGCTACCGTACTGGGATTTGAACCCAATGTCTCTGCAGCATTAGTCAGGTCCAGCGACCCTGTTATCATTATGGCACCACCTCCCTGGTAGAGGAATCCAGAACAGAGGGAAGTAGTTTTAAAAGGAGAGAGGTAGGCCTTTAAGGGAGGGACTGGTTACATCAAACAAAACTAAAAGCTGTGGAGATCACAAACAAAGAAAACCAGAAATTGCTAGAGAAACTCAGCAGGTCAGGCAGTGTCTGTGTAGAGAGAAACAGAGTTAACATGTTGAGTCCAGTTCTGAAGAAGGCTTACTGAAATTGAAAGGTAAACTCTATTTTCTCTGCACAGATGCATTTGGTATGCTTTCCTTTATTGGTCAGTGCATTGAGTACAGGAGTTGGGAGGTCATGTTATGGCTGTACAGGACATTGGTTAGGCCACTTTTTGAATATTGCGTGCAATTCTGGTCTCCTTCCTATCGGAAAGATATTGTGAAACTTGAAAGGAATCACAAAAGGATGTTGCCAGGGTTGGAGGATCTGAGCTATAGGGAGAGGTTGAACAGGCTGGGGATGTTTTCCCTGGAACGCTGGAGGCTGAGGGGTGACCTTATAGAGGTTTACAAAATTATGAGGGGCATGGATAGGGTAATTGGACAAGGTCTTTTCCCTGGGGTGGGGGAGTCCAGAACTAGAGAGCATAGGTTTAGGGTGAGAGGGGAAAGATTTTCAACAGACCTAAGGGGCAACATTTTCACGCATAGGGTGGTATGTGTATGGAATAAGCTGCCAGAGGATGTGGTGGAGGCTGGTACAATTGCAACATTTAAAAGGCATTTGGATGGGTATATGAATAGGAAGGATTTGGAGGGATATGGGCGGGATGCTGGCAGGTGGGACTAGATTGGGTTGGGATATCTGGTCGGCATGGACAGGTTGGACCGAAGGGTCTGTTTCTGTGGTGTACATCTCTATGGCTCTATGACTCTATGAGATGTTGCCAGACCCACTGAGTTCCCCCTGCGATTTCTGTTCTTGGCTGGTTAGCTCCATTGGCCAAATGTTAGGATGGGGTTCTGCATAATTCTGGGCAGTGTAATGGCTCCGTGGTTAACATTGCTGCCTCACAGCACCATGGACCTGGGTTTAATTCCACCCTTCGGCAACTCTGGAGCTTGCACATTCTCCCGTGTCTGTGTGGGTTTCCTCTGGGTGCTCTGGTTTCCTCCCACAGTCCAAAGGTGTGCAAGTTAGGTAGACCAGCCATGCTAAATTGCCCCATAGTGACCAGAGATGTATAGGTTAGGTGGATTAGCCATGGGAAATGCAGTGTAACAGGGGTAGGGTAGGGTAGGGTAGGGTAGGGTAGGGTAGGGTAGGGTAGGGTAGGGTAGGGTAGGGTAGGGTAGGGTAGGGTAGGGTAGGGTAGGGGCTGAAAATGTGTTGCTGGAAAAGTGCAGCACGTCAGGCAGCATCCAGGGAACAGGAGAATTGACATTTCGGGCATAAGCCCTTCTTCAGGAATAGGGTAGGGTAGGGTAGTGGGTCTGGCTGGGATGTCCTTTGGAGAGTCAGTGTGGACCTAATGGGCTGAATGGCCTGCTGCCACAATGTAGGGATTCTAATGTTAATGTCGTGGCTAAGATAAAGTTAAAAATCACACAACAACAGGTTAGAGTCCAACAGGTTTATTTGGAAGTATGAGCTTTCAGAGTGCTGCTCCTTCATCAAGTAACTAGTGGGGCAGGATCATAAGACACAACATTTATAGCAAAAGATTACAGTGTCATGCAACTGAAACAATATATTGAACAAACCTAGATTGCTGTTAAGTCTTTCATCTTTTAGAATGGGTAGCCTGTTGGACTATAACCTGGGTCGAGATTAGAGAGGTGCTTGAAAAGCACAGTAGTTCAGGCAGCATCCGAGGAGCAGTAAAATCGACGTTTTGGGCAAAAGCCCTTCATCAGGAATACAGGCAGAGTGCCTGAAGCGTGGAGAGATAAGCTAGAGGAGGGTGGGGGTGGGGAGAAAGTAGCATAGAGAACAATAGGTGGGTGGGGGAGGGGATGAAGGTGATAGGTCGGGGGGAGAGTGGAATGGATAGGTGGAAAAGAAGATATGCAGGTAGGACAAGTCATGGGGACAGTGCTGAGCTGGAAGTTTGGAACTGGGGTGAGCTGGGGGAAGGGGAAATGAGGAAACTGTTGAAGTCCACATTGATGTCCTGGGGTTGAAGTGTTCTGAGGCGGAAGATGAGGCGTTCTTCCTCCAGGTGGTGAGGGAGCGGCGGTGAAGGAGGCCCAGGACCTCCATGTCCTCGGCAGAGTGGGAGGGGGAGTTGAAATGTTGGGCCACAAGGCAGTGTGGTTGATTGGTGCGGGTGTCCCGGAGATGTTCCCTAAAGCACTCTGCTATGAGGCATCCAGTCTCCCCAATGTAGAGGAGACCACATCGGGAGCAACGGATACAATAAATGATATTGGTGGATGTGCAGGTAAAGTTTTGATGGATGTGGAAGGCTCCTTTAGGGCCTTGGATGGAGGTGAGGGAGGAGGTGTGGGCGCAGGTTTTGCAATTCCTGCGGTGGCAGGGGAAGGTGCCAGGATGGGAGGGTGGGTTTTAGGGGGGCGTGGACCTGTCCAGGTAGTCACGGAGGGAACAGTCTTTGCGGAAGGTGAAAAGGAGTGGGGCGGGAAATATATCCCTGGTGATGGGGTCCGTTTGGAGGTGGCGGAAATGTCAGCAGATGATTTGGTTTATGCGAAGGTTGGTAGGGTGGAAGGTGAGCACCAGGGGCGTTCTATCCTTGTTATGGTTGGAGGGGTGGTTTGAGGGCGGAGGTACGGGATGTGGGACGAGAGGTGTTGGAGGGCATCTTTAACCATGTGGGAAGGGAAATTGCAGTCTCTAAAGAAGGAGACCATCTGTTGTGTTCTGTGGTGGAACTGGTCCTCCTGGGAGCAGATACGGCAGAGGTGGAGGAATTGGGAATACGGGATGGCATTTTTGCAGGAGGTAGGGTGGGAAGAGGTGTAATCCAGGTAGCTGTGGGAGTCGGTAGGTTTGTAAAAAATGTCAGTATCAAGTCGGTCGTCATTAATGGAGATGGAGAGGTCCAGGAAGGGGATGGAGGTGTCAGAGATGGTCCAGGTAAATTTAATATCAGGGTGGAATGTGCTGGTGAAGTTAATGAATTGCTCAACCTCCTCACGGGAGCACGAGGTGGCCCCAATGCAGTCATCAATGTAGCGGAGGAAGAGGTGGGGAGTGGTGCTGATGTAATTACGGAAGATGGACTGTTCTATGTAGCCAACAAAGAGACAGGCATAGCTGGGGCCCATATGGGTGCCCACGGCTACCCCTTTGGTCTGGAGGAAGTGGGAGGATTCGAAGGAGAAATTGTTAAGGGTGAGGACTAGTTCGGCCAAACGAATGAGAGTGTCGGTGGAAGGGTACTGTTGGGGACGTCTGGAGAGGAAGAAACGAAGGGCTTGGAGGCCCTGGTCATGGCGGATGGAGGTATAGAGGAATTGGATATCCATGGTGAAGGTGAGGTGTTGGGGGCCAGGGAAACGGAAGTCTTGGAGGAGATGGAGGGTGTGGGTGGTGTCTACAACATATGTTGGGAGTTCCTGGACTAGGGGGGAATAGGACAGTGTCGAGGTAGGTAGAAATGAGTTCAGTGGGGCAGGAGCATGCTGAGACAATGGGTTGGCCAGGGCGGTCAGGCTTGTGGATCTTGGGAAGGATGTAGAACCGGGCAGTGCGGGGTTCCCGGACTATGAGGTTGGAAGCTGTGGGTGGGAGATCTCCTGAGGTGATGAGGTTCTGTGTGGTCTGGGAGATAATGGTTTGGTGATGGGGTGTGGGTTCACGGTCGAGGGGGCGGTAGGAAGAGGTGTCCTCAAGTTGGCGCTTGGCTTCAGCATTGTCAAGGGGGCGGTAGGAAGAGGTGTCCTCAAGCATGGTCGAGGGGGCAGTAGGAAGAGTGTCCTATAACCTGGTGTTGTCTAATTTTTGTCCGCCCCAGGCCAACACCGGCACCTTCACATCAGATAGCCACTTCCAGATGAGGCCGATTTGTGACCTCCTCAGCCTGACCCTGAGAGTGAGTGCCAGTGACAAATTGCCATGAATAAGATAAACTCCAAGGAATCAGCTCAGGATGAAACATCAGCGGGCAATATAGGGATCTCCCTGAGTCAGCAAACATATACCATGCTGCTCTATTGATCAAAGAAAATGAAAGTAGCATTGCACACAAATCATCAAGGGATGTTTCTTCTAAAAGGTTATGGATTTTAATTAGCACTTTCTTGACTGAGATGAATAGTTTTGTTTTGCTTAGATGGTGTTTATGTGGAGCTCGGGGTGGTCAATGAAATAGAGGCACTGATCAGCCCAATTGGATTGAATGGTTGAGCAAAGAACAAAGGACTGAATGGCCTCCTCCCCTTCCTGCTCAGGAATCAACCTAAATCTCCAAGTTATTCCCCACTTCCCTGTGGAAGTGATTTCAACTGAGATCACATCAAGGGGTTAAAGGCAGGAAGAGGTTAGGAGTAAGGTCCTGTTCTGACAGCTCAGCCAAACAGTACCAGGCTTTCTGGAGGCTACTATTTCACACCGCCTTGACACAGAATGGATCGTAGTTTAACTGTTCTCTAATGCAGAGCTGAGATTTTCTTTAAACAAAGTCCAACAATCCTGTGGATCCAATACCACATATTCTAATTTTTACTGATCCCAAGGTTGTGGGATCATGTCTGGAAATTGAGTGCACAAGTGAAGGATAGCTCTTTACTCCTCCTGTGGTGGAAATACTAAATTGAGATCTAAATTCCTCTCAGGACATGTTAAAAGATCCCATGCCACTATTTCAAAGACACGCAGTGCGAGTTCCACCTTCAATGTCCATGCCAATATTTATCTCTCAACATCACAGAGACATTTTATATGATCATTACCCTGAATGGTTTGAGAGACCATACTGCATCCAAATTGGCTGCCGCATTTCCTACATTACCACAGTAACCACACTTCAGTGGCTGGGATGTCCAATGATCATGAAAGGTGTTATACAAATGCAACTAGAGGAGCATCATTTTGTGTGTGTTCTGACAGAGAGTTTGATCAGAGCAAAATCACACAACCGGTGTGAGATAAATGACCAAGAGAGGGACAATGAATGTTTCTTTTTACACAGTGTGCTGTTGTAATCTGAAATACACTGTCTCGGTGCAAGGTGGAAAGAGTAACTCACAAAAGGAAATTGGATAAATACTAGAGAAGGAAGATGCTGTAGTACTACAGGGAAACAGTCAGGAAATGAGATTAATTGGATATTTGTTTCCAACAGGTTAGCACCTGTACAGTGGACTGAATGGTCTCTTGCGTTCCATATGTTCAATTGTCAATTTTGAACAGTTAGTTAACTTCAACTCGAATTATCAGAAGCTGTAGTTCTACTACAATCAGAGTCAGATCATTGAGTTCTTTATGCATACATGATCATCCAATGATTAAGATACTGGACTAGCATGCCACTCTTGTGAAAATGTATTCAATAAATCTGAAGTCACATGACACCAGGTTATAGTCCAACAAGTTTATTTGAAATCACAAGCTTTCGGAGCACTGCTCCATGTTGTGTGACTTCTGACTTTGTCCACCCCTGTCCAACACTGGCACCTCAACATCATCAATAAATCTGGTAATTTGTAGTCCAAGTCATAAAAATAAGTAAGGAAGCTTACAGGTTACTTTAAAAATCAACCATTTTAATAACGTGCTTCAGTAAAGGTAGGCTGTCAATCATACAAATAGCCAGCATTGGACACAAACCCCATTATAATGCTGACTTTTTATGTCCGCTGAAATGACTTAAAAATCACCCACGTGCAAAAAAATCACTTCAAAGTTTAATTAAAAGAAAATTGGGTTATCCTACCAGCAATAACTCGGGCTGAACAGTATTGTTGCTGGTCTTAGATATGTAGGCAAGTGTAAATCGCAACGGCTTCAGAGTTGTTTGAGAGCATTTAATGTTCAACAGGCTTTGTATTTCCCCAGTGGATGGATGAGGGAAAGTCTAAGGACCTCTTCATGGGTCTGCTCCTGGGCATGGCCAGGGTGACCATCAACAGGTTCTAGCAGTAAGCCGAGGACAGCCATATTTCCTGACTTGCCTGACCCTCTTCTGCAGCTACGTTTGTGCCCAGGGTGTCCTTGGAGAGGGAGCACGTGGGTCCACCAACAGAGAGAGGTGGGCACCACTGGGGATGGAGCACCTTAGTTCCCCCTCCAACACCATTTTGAATTAACCCCTCTCTCTCTCCTTAGCTTTCTCACACTTTCGTTGTCATTGCATAGCCCCTGACAGACTTTGCATGGAAATCCTGCTTTTAAGTTGAAGCACAGGTGATTTAGTGGTGATTAGAAAGAAACTGTCCAGAGGTGTGTAATAACATCTCTGAGCAGCAAAAGAAAATGAGCTGGGTTCTTTCAAGGACTCTTGTAGTGCAGTGCAAGATAGCAGACGATGACATATCCCTCAATGCCTTCTGTGCTTGCTTTGAGCAGAATTTCGGCAGAGAGGTAACACCTGTTCCGACAAGCCCCGATGAACCTATCCCAACAGTCACTGCATCAGAGGTCAGGTCAGTTTTCCTTCGTGTGAATCCAAGGAAAGCGATGGGACCAGACGGAGTACCAGGCCGTGCATTCGGAGCATGCGCAGATCAACCGGCAGAGGTCTTCTCGGACATCTTCAACCTCTCCCTGCAGCAGGCCACTGTCCCTGTCCCTCAATGACTACCGTCCAGTGGCCCGAACTTCGGTGGTTACAAAGAGCTTTGAAAGGTTGGTCATGGCATTAATCAACTCCAGCCACCCACTACTCTTGACCCACTCCAATTTGCCTATCGGAGCAACAGATCCACATCAGATGCATATCACTTGTCCTTCACTCCTCCTTAGAACATCTTGACACCAAGAACAGCTATGTAAGAATCCTAGTCATTGACCACAATTCAGCCTTCAACACTATTATCGACTTAAGACTGATTACTAAACTTAGTGATCTCGGCCTAAGCCCCACTCTCTGCAACTGAATCCTCAGTTTCCTGACCCACAGGCCACAATCAGTGAAGATTGAGGACAATATTTCATCCTCACTAACACTCAACACTGGAGTCCCCAGGGGTCAGTACTCAGCCCCTTACTGTACTCACTGTATACCCATGACTGCGTTGCCAAATACCAGACTAATGTCATTTACAAGTTCACTGATGACACCACTATCGTCGGTCGAATCTCAGATGGCGACAAAACAGACTACAGATGGGAGGTGGAAAACCTGGAAAAATGGTGCACTGAGAACAACCTAGCTCTCAATGCCGGCAAAACCAAGGAACTCATTATTGACTTACAGTAGGATGTTACTCATCCCTCCTGCACATTAACAGCACAGAAGTGGAACGAGTGGAGAGTGTCAAGCTCCTGGAAGTGGTCATCCACAACAAGCTTTCTTGAACTCTTCATGTGGACACATTGGTTACAAAGGCCCAACAACGTCTCTTCTTCCTCAGGCAGCTGAGGAAATTTGGCATGACGGCAAATACCCTTGCCAACTTTTATAGGTGCACCATCAAAAGCATTCTGTCTGGATATATCACTACCTGGTATGGCACCTGTACCATTTGAGATCAGAGACGGTTACAGAGAGTGGTGAACTCAGCCCGGACAATCACAAAGGCTGACCTCCCATCTATAGAATCCATCTACCAGGCCCGCTGTCAAGAAAAGGCCACCTGCATTCTCAAAAATCCATCCCACCCTGGCAATGTTTTTCTACAACCTCTACCATCAGAGAGAGGGTACAGAAGCCTGAACACATGCACCAATCGGTATTGTAACAGTTTCTACTCTACTGTTGTTAGAATACAGAATGGACTCACAAACTCTTAACATTTGCCTGTACCTGTGTTTATTTACTTTTTATGCTACTTAACTCTGTGACCTGCCTGTATTGCTCGCAAGACAAAGCTTTTCACTGTGCCTCGGTATATGTGACAAGAAATTCAATTCAATGCAATTCATTGTGCCACTATCTCTAGAGCAGGAAGCTCGGCTTCAAGTTTCACTTGTTCCAGGTGATATCATGCCTAACCAAATAAAACAATCTAAAAGCTGGATGCTTGATGGGGAATCAATGGCCCAGTGGTATTGTCACAGATTAAACCTAGATTCAAATCCCAACAAGCCAGGATCCAAAAATACAGGATCAGAAATCTATTGATGACTGTGAAACCATTATTGTTTAAAAGAAAGAAGAGGTGGTTTTTTTCACAGTTGTGTCTATACCTGGGTGTCCTCAGAGAGGATGCAGACAGTGCTTACTAATGATCTTTATTTATCCCTCAAACACCATTTTTGGGTTAACTGTCCTTGTTTTCACCTCTTTGGTTTTTAGTTTTTGACTTTTGGCTCTTGTCACACTGCTTCTGGTGGGTGCTTTGGTGATTGGATTTATTTCCTAATATAAGGAGCTATGTTCTACCTGAGTGAGAAGTTGGCTTCCAAACAGGGCAAGGGGTGCAGAAGGGAAGGATGGAAACTAAAGTTTGTGTTAAATATAAATTTATTATAAAACTCTGATAAATCTCTGAAAGACGTTTTGCTACTTAATTTAAAATTTGCATTTCAGCATATTTAACAATTGTGGGAATACTGTCACCATCGGAACTGTATCAATTCAAGAAAGCTCATCACTGTATTCTCAAGACAGCTATGAATAGGTGGACAATGATTGAAGAACGTCACACACATCCTGAGAGCCAATTAAGAAGATATTGAAGTTGACAAACTTAGGCGACTGTTCAGGACTGAGTATCGTACAATTGGCATTTTGGAGGACATTATCTTCACCTGCTTATGATTCAATTCACAGAATCCCTACAGTGCAGAAGCAGGCCATTCAGCCCATTGAGTCCACATCAACTCTCCCACCTTATCCCTGTAACCCTGCATTTCCCATGGCTAATCCACCTAGCCTGCACAGCCCTGGGTACTATGGGTAATTTAGCATGGCCAATCCACACAACCTCACATCTTTGGATTGTGGGAGAAAACCGGAGCACCCGGAGGAAACCCACGCAGAAACGGGGAGAATATGCAAACTCCACACAGTCAGTCGCCTGAGCATGGGATCAAACCCAGGTTCCTGGCACTGTGAGACAGCAGTGTTAACCACTGAACCAACATGCCACCCCTATCTTTGTCTGTTCTGGATAATTCAGTGCCACTTGGTCCATTGTTATTCCAGTTTACCCTTTACATTATTATTTTCTGGCTTGACGATTTTGCTTTCTAGTCTTCCGTTCTCCATTTTGACATGGAACATTCATAGCCTTCCTAATATGGATATCAAATGCCTTGCTTTCTCAGGGAGGCAGTGAATAATATAGCATGTTTTAAAATAAGATCCCGATGTTTTAAGGGCTCTTTGGCTTGAAACTGGAAACAAGTGTCAATTTTCTTGTACAAGTCTCTGTTCTGATTTACAAAAGTGACAACTCATAGAGTCATAGAATCATACAGCATGAAAACAGACCCTTCAGTCCAACTCATCCATGCTGACCAGGTATCCTAAACTGATCTTGTCCCATTTACCTGCATTTGGACCATATTGCTCTGAACCTTTCCTTTTCATGTAGCTGTCTTTTAAATGTTATAATTGTACCAGCCTCCACCACTTTCTCTGTCCACTCATTCCATACACACACCACCCTCTGTGTGAAAAAGTTGCCCCTTAGGTCCCTTTTATACCTTCCGCCTCTCATCTTAAACCTATTGTCTCTCATTTTGGAATCCCCTACCCCTCCGCCCCAAAAAAGACCTTGTCTATTTACCCTATCCATGCCCCTCATCATTTTATAAACTTCCATAAGGTCACTCTCAGCTTCCAAAGCTCCAAATATGTTTCAGCCAATTCGAATTTTTCCTTTTTAATGAGAAAAAAAGCCATTCTCCTTAGATATTCAGGTTACTATGCTGCATATTTTCTAAAGGAATATAATCTATTCTGAAGAGGGGTCCCTGGACTTGAAACATTAACTCTGATTGCTCTCCACAGATGCTGCCAAATCTGCTGAGTTTCTCCAGCAATTTCTGTTTTTGTTTCATGATCTGAATGCTAACTGTCTGGTAAAGATGAATTAAAATGAATATCGCAGAACATGAACTTCAGAGAAATTAGCAATGGTATGAATAAAGATTAAAGGCTTTAGCAGTGGATACCATGGTTTCCATTAATCATGGGAAATATTTCCTAATTCCTGATTTATTAAACTGTGGACTATTAGCATGGAGATTTTGCATAATAAAGAGTTAATGACTTTATTACATTCAACAAGAACATTTTGTTGAATTGTATAGTAAGTCAGGATAATTGAACGTTTCACTCGAGTTTTAGTTAGCCTGACGTCACCATTAGTATTTTTGTGGCGTGTAGAATAAGGTGATTATGTGAGAAAATTCAAGTTAATTTTCAACAGGGTAACACTCAAGAGACATATATTGTTTACCAAGGTCTTTTGACCTCAGGTTTTCTGCAAGATCTATTTATGTTAAAATGTGTAAATGGTTCTCTGGTAGGGGTGTTTAGCACTTCTCTGAGTATCAGGGTATTTGTTGGCACCTCTAATGACAAATGCATTTTGTTCCTCACATCTTCATCAGACATAAATGCATAAGACCACAAGACATAGGAGCAGAAATTACGCCATTCAGCTCATTGAGTCTGCTCCGCCATTCAATCCTGGCTGATAAGTTTCTCAACCCCATTCTCCTGCTTTCTCCCCTTAGCCCTTCATCCCCTTGATATTCAAGAACCTATCTATATCAGTCTTAAATATACTCAGTGATCTGGCCTTCACAGCCTTCTGTGGCAATGAATTCCATAGATTCACCACTCTCTGGCTGAAGAAGTTTCTCCTTATCTCCATTCTAAAATGTCTTCCCTTTACTCTAAGGCTATGTCCTTGGGTCCTAGTCTTTCCTACCAATTGAAACATCTTCCCAACATCCACTCTGTCCAGGCCATTCTGTATTCTGTATGTTTCAAATACATCCCCCTCATCCTTCTAAACTCCATTGATTATAAACCCAGAGTCCTCAAATTTATATGTTAAGCTATTCATTCCTGGGAACATTCTCAGGAACCTCCTCTGAACTTATTCTTGGGCCAGTACATTCTTCCTGAGATATGGGATCCAAAACTGCACACAATACTCCAAATGTAGTCTGACCAGAGCTGTATATAGCTCAGAAGTAGATCCCTGCTTTTATATTCAAGTCCTCTCTAAATAAATGCCATCATTGCATTTGCCTTCCAAACTACTGACTCAACCTGCAAGTTTACCTTGAGAGATTAGAACTCCCAAGTCTCTTTGCACTTCAGATCTCTGAATTTTCTCTCCATTTAGAAAATAGTCCAGGACTCTATTCTTCCTACCAAAGTGCATGACCTCACACGTTCCCATGTTGTGCTCCATCTGCCACTCTCCTAACCTGTCCAAATCCTTCTGCAACCACCCCACCTCCTCAATGCTACTTGTCCCTCTACCTATCTTTGTATCATCTGCAAACATAGCCAGTATGTTCTCAGTCCCTTCATCTAGATTGTTGATGTATAAAGGGAAAAGTTGTGATCCCAACACTGGGCTTTGTGGAACACCTCTTGTCACCGGCTGTTGTCATGGTCAGCGTCAATTTACAAAAGGGACAAATCTACCAGAATTCTTTGAAAATGTACCTAATAGGGTAAATCAGGAGGAGGCATTGGATGTGTTTCATTTGGACATTCAGAAGGCTTTCAACAAAGTCCCACATGAGAGATGAATGTGTAAAATTAAAGAGCATGGGATTGAAATGGATAGAAAATTAGCTAGTGAAAAGGAAGTAATGAGAAGGAATAATGAGAATTATGTGAATGGCAGGCAGTGACTAGAGGAGTACCACAGGGATCTGTATTAGGACCCTAACTATTCACAATATTTGTGAGTGATTTAGATGAGGGAACTAAATGTAATATCTCAAAATTTGTAGATGACAGCAAGCTGGATATGAGAATAAGCTGTGAGGAGGATGCAGAGATGCTTCACGGTAAATTAGTCGAGCTGAGTGATTGGATCGATGCAGTATAATGTGGATAAATGTGAGGTTATCCACTTTGGTAGCAAAAGTAGAGAGCCAGATTATTAGTTGAATGGCTGTAAATGAAGAGTGGGGAATGTTCAATGAGACCAGGATGCCCTTGTGCACCAATTTCTGAAAGTTAGAATGAATGTGCAGCAAGCAGTGAAGAAGGCAAACTGTATTTGGGCCTTCATCGCAAGAGGATTCAAGAACAGGAACAATGATGTCTTACTGCACTTAACAAGGGCATTGGTGAGGCCACACCTGGAATATTGTTTTGATCTCCTTATCTGAGAAAGGATGGTCTGGCTATAGAGGGAGTGCAGTGAGGATTCACCAAGTTGATGCCTGAGATGGCAGGACTGACATGTAAGGAGAAATTGAGTCAGTTAGATTTGTATTCACTGGAGTTTAGAAGAATGAGGGGGGATTTCATAGGAGCCGAGAAAATTCTAACAGGACTAGATTGAGTAGGTGCAGAAAGGATATTTCCAATGGAGAGTCAGAACTAATCATACTTAAAAGATAAGCAGTAGACTCACCAAGTTTAAGGGCATTTAAATGGTCATTGGATAGGCACATGGACGAGAATGGAAGAGTGTAGATTAGATGGGCTTCAGACTGGTTCCACACAGTGGTGCAACATGGATGGCCGAAAGGCCTGTAACTGCACTGTAATGTCCTATGTTCTTTAAGAGGCTAGGAGAAATGTCTTCATCCAGAGAGTGGTGAGCCTGTTAAATTTACTGCCATACAAAGTGGCTAAGGTTAACATTATGTGTTTTCAAGAAGGATTTTGCTCTTGTGGCTAAAGGGATTAAGTGATAGGGGGGAAAGGCACAATTAGGATATTGAGCTCAATGATCAGGTATGATCATAACGAATGGCAGAGGTGACTTGAGGGGTGGAATGGCTTACTCCTGCTCCTATCTTCTTTGTTTCTATGTTTCTGTTCTGCATTTGATGCTCCACTAGCTGAACTTTACAGGAAATAACATGCGCAGGAAAGACTAAAGAATGGAATAGATACTAATGCATTACACATGACAGATAGTTATACGTTCACCCCAGTGCACAGGTTATGCAATTCAGAACTGACCACATCTTTGTAGTCCAGGCTTCAAAAATAATTATGCTGCAGTTTGTTACCTTTGGAAGGACAAACCTTTGCTCATAATAAGTTGCTTCCTCCTAAATCTATGGAACTCCCAATCCATGCACTCAAAGGATGCTAGGAATATGCAGGACAGAGAAAGACCAATTCACTCTCTCTCACTGAGGGAGGGCAAGAAATACGATACACCTTTCTATATGAATATACCAAAATAGAACAAAAAGGAATTCTTGCATTAAATATAGACAATACCTGAACATCTGTTATTCAATTTCATGGTTGGTGTGCATTTTACTCCAGTTAAGTACAATTGAATGATTTATACAACCAAGTAATTGTTTGCCAGTGTAATTTATATCAGATACTAAAAAATAAGGACATGATTTATCACAAGATAATTACAGATGAGAGAATCATTCAACCCTTCTTAATACATCCATCCAGAATATTCGAAAGTCTCCACATTCTCATATGAAATTGGCTGATAAATGTTTCCATGGTTTTCATCTTTTCCACTCTATCTGATAGCCTGCTTGACATATTGATCTTTTTTTGTGAGGGAAACTCACTGCTATCGGTTCTAAACCTTCCCTTTTCCCAATCTGAGCCTGTATCATGCGTATAGTAATAGCTTGGCAATTTTTCACACGCTTTTTTCCATGCCTTTAACCATCTTACCTAAGGCCACCTCTTAGTAATTTCTCTTCAAGGCTGAAAATCTTAACTTTCTTTGATCCATCCTCAGAACTTAGGTTTCTGTCACTCGGAGGCCCTTTTAACTCCCTTCGTCTGGAAGAAACTGGATGGGATGAGTCTTAAGGTCAAAGATTGTACATTTCAGCCTTACAACTCATTTTTCCAGTCCACAGCTAATTTAACATCAGTATTTTCTTCAGCAACTGAAAAATGCTGACCTATGGGAAAATGCCTTGTGCACCATTTCATGTGAAATAAATTCAAGTAAGTAACCAGAAAAGTTGGGATCGAACTTAATTTATTCAGAATAAATGTACAGTTTATCCATGTGATCAAACTTCCTTATCATTAAAGACTGCAATAAAGTACATGGTCTGCAAAGCCTGGGTTTCCAAGACTTCTAAAGGAACATTATGGTGGTGAGGCAGTTATAAAGATAAAAGGTTATGATGAGTTGAAAGTTCCATCTACTTTGTGTAAAATTCACACACCCCTCCTCAAAAATATTAGTAGCGGTGCAATATTTTCCAAAACCTATAAAACTTTTGTATGTATTCAAATGAATCCACAAAATATTTAACTTACATCTTCCATCCATAAAATATATGAGCATTGTTAAGAAAAATAGATACAAATGGAAGTCTCTTTCCATTTGTGGAAGTAATTTATTTTTCTCCGACAATATATCATTGCGTGACACACTCTGTGACAGATGAGTATGTGAGTTATCATCTTTGAGGGGCTAATTTGAGTCCAGTCTATATCTGTGAGGCTGTTTCCCATTCAGCTGGTTTCTCTTCATCTCTTGCTGAGGTGTCACCCTCCATACTATGTCCCCTCAGCGACACTGGCTAAGAATGCTAAATCACTCCATCATTCAGTCTGTCAGTACATTTAATGTGGAGAAATGCTGTAACTAATTTGTACATTTAATCAGCTTACAAACCCTGAAAAAAAAGCATGTGAATATTCCAAACCAGTTTTGTGTAACTTTTAAGGTATTACAAACCCTATCTCTATTGGAGAAAATGCAGAGGCATGGAATTGAGGATGATTTAGCAGTTTGGATTAGAAACTGGCTTTCTGAAAAAAGGCAGTGAGTAGTGGTTGATGGAAAATATTCAGCCTGGAGTCCCGTTACTAGTGGTGTGCCACAAGGATCTGTTTTGGGACCACTGCTGTTTGTCATTTTGATAAATGACTTAGACGCAGGCATAGGTGGATGGATCAGTAAATTTGCAGATGACACTAAAGTCGGTGGAGCAGTGGACAGTTTGGAAGAATGTTACAGGTTGCAGGGGGACTTGGATAAACTGCAGAATTGGGCTGAGAAGTGGCAAATGGAGTTCAATGCAGCTAAATGTAAGATGATGCATTTTGGGAAGAATAACAGGAAGGTACTGGGCAATGGAAAGATTCTTGGTAGTGTGGATGTGCAGAGAGATCTTGGAGTCCATGTACATAGATCCCTGAAAGTTGCCACCCAGGTGGATAGTGCTGTTAAGAAGGCATACGGTGTGTTAGGTTTCATTGGTAGAGGGATGGAGTTCTGGAGCCACAATATCATGCTGCAACTATACAAAACGCTGGTGCAGCCACACTTGGAATATTGTGTACAGTTCTGGTTCCCATATTTCAGAAAGGTTGTGGAAGCATTGGAAAAGGTGCAGAGGAGATTTACCAGGATGTTGCCTGGTCTGGAGGAAGGTCTTAGGAGGAAAGTCTGAGAGACTTGAACCTGTTCTCATTGGTAAGAACAAGGCTAAGAGGGGATTTGATAAAGACACACAAGATGATCAGAGGATTAGATAGGGTAGACAGTGAAAGTCTTTTTCCTAGGTTGATGACATCAGCGTGTACAAGGGGGCATAACTACAAATTGAGGGGTGATAGATTTTTTTAATAGATATTTTTATTAGAAATTTAACATTTTTACAGGTTTACAAAAATAAACAAAACTCTCAAGTATAAACATTGATATACAATTAAATCTTAAATATATAATAACCAAAATTTAACAAAAGAAAAATACCGAGGAAGAAAAAAAACAAAACTCAACTAACTACTAAAGTAACCTACAACTAACCAGAGTGTATATTTAAGTCTCTTACATTATTCAAATAAGAGAAAGAGAAACAAAACAAAAAAAAAACAACAGATAACATAGAAATTTGGTAGTGAGATACATGCTCGGGATGTGTTAACATCAGATATGATAAAACCCGTATTCGTGCGGCATTCCTCTCCCAAGGGGCCCCGGACCAGCCAGGTTTGTAATCTCAATTAAATAAAAGCCCTTGTTAGGATAGCCGAAATATCTGTATTTATGTAATTCAAGAAGGGCTGCCATATTTTATAAAATAATTCGGTCTTTCGGTGCACCATATTTGTAAGGAAGTCAAGGAGAGTACATTTCATAATTAATCTGTGCCAATTTGAAAGTCCAGGGGGACCCTCAGCCACCCAGTTTACCAAAATATTTTTCCTTGCACAGAAAGAGAGAATAAAAAATAGTCTCTTCCCGTGCATATCCAGGGAGGGAAAGTTTGAAAAGCCCAAAAGGAGAGATACAGGGTCCACTTTAATTTCCGTTCCTAAAATTTCTGTCAGGGTACTTGCTACTTTAGTCCAGTATCTACGGATCTTATGACAGGTCCATAGGCAATGTACAAGAGTGCCCACCTCTGTTTTACATTTGGGACACATTGGAGATGCTCCTACCTTAAATTTTGCCAATCGATCCGGTGCTATATGGGCCCAATGAAGTATCTTCAGCTGGATAGCCTGAGTTTTGTTACAGATGGTGATTCTTCTGGCGTTTTCCCAAATGTCATTCCACGTTTCTATAGAGATTTCTAGTCCCAATTCCTGACCCCATGTTTTAAGCAGATTGTCCATATCTCCCGATACTTCATCATGTAGTAAATGACAAATAGTACTGACGGAAGATACTCCCATTGGTCGTAGTACTCTACATTCTCTATCTGATTTATAAAGACTATCTAATAACGTAGCCTGCTTCTGTATATAATCTCGAATTTGGAAGTATCGATAGAGGTCTCCATTAGGTAATCCGAATTTCTGACGCAGCTGTTCAAAAGACTTCAGGACCCCATCTTTAAATAGGTCCCCTAGACATGAGATACCCCTGGATCTCCAGAGTTTAAAAGTGGCATCTGTAAACCCCGGTTGGAATCCCCATGCTCCTACTATCAGCGCATAGGGGGATGTTTTATGTGAGTTGCCCTCATTTTGTCGCATTATATTCCAAGCTTTAATTGTGTTTAGTATTATAGGGTTTTTACAGTGATCCGTAAAGATTTTCCTCTTGGCCGAAAATAAAAGGTTAATAAGTGGACATTTTACTTGAGAAGCCTCGATGTCCAGCCAGATTGATTGCGGATCAGACAAGACCCAATCAGCTATGTAACTTAATAGGGAACTTAACTGATATTTCCTAAGATCTGGGAAGTCCAATCCTCCCCTTGCCTGTGGCAGCTGTAGCTTCTTCAGCTTAATGAGGGGCCATCTATGATTCCAGATAAAGGAACCCAACCAGCCATATAATTTACGTAGTGCCAGCCTCGGTAGCATCACCAGAAGCATTCTCATAGGGTATAGGAGACGGGGCAGGACATTCATTTTAATTAGTGCTATTCTACCTAGCCAGGAAATTGGAAGGTCTCCCCATCGCTGGAGGTCCTGCCTTATCCTCTCCAGTAAATGCACAAAGTTAGCCTTGTATAACTGACCAAATACTGGGGTAATAAAAATGCCTAAATATAAGAAACCCTCCAGGGACCAACGAGAGGGAAAATGGGATCCGTCCACTAAGTGAGGTATCATAGCAAGGCCACCCACTGGCATAGCCTCCGATTTTGAGAAATTAATTTTATAGCCTGAGAATGCGCTAGATGTATTAATAACTTGGATTAAGTGAGGTACGGACATCAGAGGATTACTGAGGAATAGAAGAACATCATCTGCATAAAGGGTAATTTTATGTTTACCTGTACCAATCCTTGGGGCCGTTATATTAGGATCAGCCTGTATAGCTTCTGCTAGTGGTTCAATTATTAGTGTAAATAACAATGGTGAGAGAGGACATCCCTGACAGCAGCCCCTACCCACACTGAAGCTATCCAAACCTAATCCATTGGTAACCACAACTGCTTTGGGATCACTATAGAATGTTGAGACCCATTTGGTAAACACCTTTCCAACGCCAAACCTTTCCAATGTGTAAAACAAATATGACCATTCAACCCTGTCGAATGCCTTTTCCGCGTCTAATGAAACCACTACTCCTGGTATCTTTCCCTGATGGCAGGCTTGAATCATATTCAAAACCCTTCTAATATTATTGGATGATCTACGGCCCTTAATAAACCCCGCCTGATCCTCCTTTATGATATGTGGAGTACCCTTTCTAGTCTCAATGCTAACGTTTTAGAAAGGATTTTAAAATCTACATTTAGCAAGGATATTGGTCTGTATGACGCACAATCTTCTGGATCCTTTCCTTTTTTTAAGCGTAAGAGAGATATTTGCCTCTTTCAGCGAAGGCGGGAGGCAGCCCTGACTATATGCATAGTTATACATGTCCATAAGTGGACCAGCCAATATTTCTATAAATTCTTTATAGAATTCAGCTTGAAAACCATCTGGGCCAGGTGCCTTACCGCTCTGAAGTTGCCTGATTGCGTCAAGTATTTCTTGGACTGTTAGGGGAGCATTTAAGACCGATACCTGTTCCGGAGTTAGGTCCGGAAAGGTCAAATTTTTAAAAAATGGTTGCATCCTCCTAGTCCTGTCTTCACAATTCTGCGATTTATATAAATCAGAATAAAATTTTCTAAAGATTGCATTAATCCTTTTATGATCATGAGTCAAAATACCCGTACTTTCCTTGATAGACGTAATAGTTTGAGGGGCCTTTTTTTTCTTTGCAAGCAATGCTAAGTATCTACCCAGTTTGTCACCAAATTCATATAACCTTTGTTTTGCAAATAATATTTCCCTCTTAGCCATTTGGGTAAGCGTAGTGTTTAGAGCTGTCCTAAGGGCCATAATCCTTTGCAATTTGATAATAGAAGGTCTATCAGCGTATGCTGTTTCAGCTGCTTTTAAGCGAGCTTCGAGCAGGCGCTATTGTTCTCCCTTTAATTTTTTCTGGGTCGCTGAGTAGGAGATGATCAAACCTCACGTGTAAGCTTTGATGGTCTCCCACATCATTGATGGGTTGCTAGCTGTACCTGAATTAATTTCTAAAAAAGTTTTAAATTCTTGAGAGAAGTAATTTACAAATTTACAATCTTTCATTAGGAAGGGGTCCATACGCCAATGCCGAGGGGATGTCCCGTTGTTCCTCGCTTCGATTTCCATATATACAGCAGCGTGGTCGGAAATTGCTATACTATCTATTTTACAGGATGATATGGAATTTAAAAAAATCGAGGGGGCAAAAAACATATCAATTCTGGTATGACATTTATGTGGATTGGAGTAAAAAGAAAAATCTCTGCACTGTGGATGAAGACAACTCCATACATCTACTAATCCTAATTCTTTGTTCAGATCCACCAATTGTCTAGATCTGGGAGATACTCCTGCAGTACTCTTGGGAATCCTATCTATTTCCGGATCCATAATACAATTAAAGTCTCCCCCTATAATTGTATGACGGGCACCAAGAGCCATCAATTTTGAGAAGGCTTCCATTATAAATTTAAAGGGGTGTGCCGGGGGGCAGTACAAATTTAAAATCCCATATTCCTCTCCATTTATAAGGGCTTTAATCAGAATATATCGTCCAGATTCGTCTTTTATCTGATTTAGGATTTTGAAGAAGGGTGATAGATTTAAGACAGATGTCAGAGGCAGGTTTTTTACGCAGAGAGTGGTAAGGGCATGGAATGCACTACCTGCTAATGTAGTCAACTCATTAGGGAGATTTAAACAATCCTTGGATAAGTACATGGATGGTTTTGGGATAGTGTAGGGGGACGAGCTGAGAATAGTTCACAGGTTGGCGCAACATCGAGGGCCTGTCCTGCGCTGTATTGTTCTATGTTCTATGTTCTATACGTGGATTGCTAAAAAAGCTTAACAGTTCTTTCCAGTTCTGATAGCCTGGAACCTTCCGTAGAGAATTTTCCTTCTGAACTGAATCTGCCCCTGGCCTCTAACCTCTCTCTCCATTGGTCATAACTCTCCATTGGTCATAACTCTGAAATTGTCTCACTAGATAGCTTGTCTGGTCATTTAACTTTTGTCACATGATTTCTTGGGAATGCTGTTTGGAGCCACTGGATTTCTGATCCTTAAAAATAAACAAGTCTCCTTCATAGAACAGAAAACTAAAAATACTCTATTTTATAACTCAAGTTCATAACAATAATAACATGTGTTCTCTGTCATCATGACAGGAAGGCAGATCCTCAACCTTATAACAGGAGTCTTCAAGTTAACAGTCCTTCTTTGCAGTTACTGTTCTCAGCCCAAATGTACCATCACACGAATATCACGTTATTTATTCTGTATATATTTGGCCAGAAAAATGCATAACGGTGAAATGAGCATTGTTTCCTTTCGTAGTCTTTATTCTGTCATTCAAGCAACAATCCAATTCAGATATTTTAATCAGAAGTTATAAAGGGTTCAAATTAGATTAGAGGAGTAACTCCAAACAAACTGTAACCCACACCATCTAATGATTTTGCCTGGAACATTATTTATTGAAATTATCTCTCTATTAAATTCAGTGCAGTGGAACCCTTCTACTCTGAAATGTTACTTCCATGGCAATATTCCATTAAAAGGAGAGGAGTTTTCTACTTGTAACTGCATTGGGATTTTGAATTGAATTACAAAGGCGCTTTGTAACAGAGATCATTATAATAAACTGTCAGTGGTGTTGTATTATATACGCAATTCTTCCCACACCAATGTGCTAATCAACTGTTGTATAATTTTGTGAAATTGTTTGGCTAAAACCTACAATCATTCCTTATCTCAGCAAAGACAAAACAGCTAGAGTACCGAACAGAAAGGGATCAATTGTACTTTATTTGTAAAAGATACATGGTCTTATTCCTTTGATTAATGAGCCACCTAGAACTGCAATGAACTCGACTTCAGGGGACCCATTTAAAAAGATTGAATGACTGAGGCTAGAAAATATATCAGCAAAGGTAATCTGAAATCTAACATGGTGCTGGCAATCTTTGAAATATTAACCCATTGTATTCCAGCCTCTTTTCTGGTACAAATCTACCATGCTGGATAGGTTTGGGCAAGAGTAAACAATGGTCTTTGCTTGCATCACGATTCTATCATTTTATGCATCATAACCAGATGAGTGGAGGACTTAAAATTGAAGTGCAAATTAACCCATGCAGATGTGACATAAATTTTAGTAGTTATGACATATTTATCAGTAATTACGAGAAGAGTTTATAGCAGCAACCAGATCAGTGATATACTGTAGGCTTTGGAGAGTCACAATTAACAAATCTAACAGAGAATCACGAAATAAAATGAGTTAGTTAATCAGAATTAATGACGTGGAAAGTGGTAAATCAGATGACAATTTTGTTTTTGCCAGTAGTGAAAGACTAAAATGATGTATTTTTACTTCCCTGTCTAGTTTCTGAATATTTCAAGTAACCAGCGTAGATTCAAACGCGAGAATAATAATACTAAACAATAATAAACAAGAAAAATTGTGACCCTTGAATTTGTCCAAAATGCCAGTTACATAGACTCCTCCATAGAAGATAGAACATAGAACAGCACAGTACAGGCCCTTTGGCCTTTGATTTGTGCTGGCTTTTTATCCTACTCTAAGATCAAACTAACTTACACACCCTACATTTTACTATCATCCATGTGCCTATCCAAGAGCCATAATGTATCTGACTCTACCACTGCTAGCAGTACATTCCACGCACCCACCACGCTCTGAGTAAAGAACCTACCTCTGACATCTCCCCTAAACCTTCCTCCAATTACCTTAACATTATGCACCCTCGTGATAGACATTTCTGCCCTGGGAAATGTCGGTGGCTATCCACTCTCTCTATGCCTCTCAACATCTTACACACATCTTGTTGCCATCTCAACGTAATGACACCTTCCCACTTTAGCTCCAGTGTAAAACATTCAGTATAAATATGTATCTCACCAAGAAGCACTCAATGAAAATATACAAGGAGGTGAAGGACAAGAAGCAAAATGACAGACATCCTTGATTAAATAAGATATCTGAGTTACTGTCAAACAAGTGATTAATTTTACCTCACTAAAAGAATTATTGTAATTTATTTTTACTTACTAAGCGATTTCACGAAATTTCACATATAATTGGACAAATTGAGATCAATCCAACTTCTTTGCTTTGCAATTATGGATCACAGTTACCACTTTAACCTCTTGTAATTAGTGACATTTTGAAAGCATCATCATTCATTCTGCATTTCATTTAGTATTATTATTTCATAATGTCTTACAAAGAAATATAGGATGACAGGATGGGAGTAAGCGCTGAAAAAATAAACTGAGCCAGAGCAATCCCTTGGGGGTTATTGTTTTTCCCACATGTTGTACTGTAAGAAATGAAAAAGCTATGAATTCAATAAGACATTCTCTTCCAAACATGATAAACATTTAGAATGGATCAAAATCACATCCCATAACTGGAGCAGTTTCATTTCTGCAAAACTAGTGGCTACATAAGGATGATTTGTGAAATTATGTAGAAAAGAAATGTCTCTCCCTTGTCAGGCCAAACAAAATATATTATGGATGTAAGTACAGGGAATAGTTTAATAAAGTCAAACTGATATATGCTGATGATTCAGAAGGGGTTGACGCCTTCTAAAGTCCAGTTGACTAGGTGCGATCCTTGCACCAAAAACACATCACCTAAAGAAATGCCGTCACCTCTCTAATCGCCAATCCACCTCAATTCTAGATGTACAAAATGGAACTTACTATATGTCGGAAAGTAATAAATCAGAGGCCTGATGGCACAGAATAGTTTTCAGGATCAAAAAATAGCAACAGGATAAAATTACTTCTCATACAGATTCCCCCAAACGTGCCAGTGGAAAGACTGCAGACCATTGACGAAATGTGCTTAAGACCATTTATACATCTGTCATACAAACTGCAAGTATTGGTGATCATATCCATCAGAGAAGAATTAATCTTCAGCGTTTTCAGAGTACTGTACCTTCTGTTATTCGAGTTTGGAACAATTCTGTCCAAGCTATGGCAGGTATAAATGCCCAGTTCCACCATAATTTGAGAACGTAAAGGATATTGAAGCCTTATGAAAATAAAAACGTACATTTAGTGCTTACTTTGATGTAATGGGATTCATGAAAATGATGATCACGTGACTCTGAGCTCAGCAGAGCAAGGATGTGAGGAGAGCGAATTTAAAGATGAAATTCGAGAGCTGCATTTGATAATTCGCTACTGACATAAATAAAGGGGTTTTACCATAAATAAGGCGCTTAAAAGCCTTACTTCATGATCAGAAACAAGCAGCCTCAGGAACAAGCAAAACACAAATTGCTGGAGAAACTCAGCAGATCTGGTAGAGAGAGAAAGTGAGTTAACATTTCAGGTCCAGTGACCCTTCTTCAGAACTGAACAACTTCAGGAACAATGCACGTGCAGAGCCTGAGATGCTCCACATCGATATCTCGATGCACAAGTAAAAGTATTGGTTTAACGTACAAGGTAAAGTGCTTTAACATGTCCTCAGAATATTTCTAAATGCTCCCAGCTGTTGCTGGTTTCAGAGCGGATGACAGTTCTTCAAGCAAGGGTGATGCTCATTTGGGGATGGACTTTGGCCAGGCCCCAATAATTTCGAAAGGGCTATCACATCCCAAATAAATGGCATTAAGTTGAAATAGTTCTGCTGAGTTCAGGGTTTTTTTTTATTCATTCATGGGATGTGGGCATCACTGGCATCACTTATTATCCATCTCTACTTACCCAGAGGACGGTTCGGAGTCAATAAATCATGTGTAAGCCAAACCAGGTAAGGACGGCAGTTTGCCTCCCTAAAGGACAACCAGATGGGTTTTACCCCAACAATCAACAATGGATTCATGGTCAACATTAGGTTCTTAATTAGGGTGGCATGGTGGCTCAGTGATTAGTACTGCTGCCTGGGTTTGATTCTAGCCTCAGGCAACTGTCTGTGTGGAGTTTGCACATTCTCCCCGTGTTTGTGTGGATTTCCTCCAAGTGCTCCGGTTTCCTTCCATATTCCAACAGATGTGCAGGTCAGGTGAATAGGCCATGCTAATTTGCCTATAGTGTTAGGTGCATTAATCAGAGATAAATGGCTCACTCTTCGGAGGGTCGGTGTGGACTTGGTGGACTGAAGGGCCTATTTCCACACTGTAGGGAACCTAATCTAATTCCAGATTTTTTATTGAATTCAAATTCCACCATCTGCTGTAGTGGGATTTGAACCCAGGTCCCCAGAATATTATTTGAGTCTCAGTCCAGTGATAATACCCCCAGGCCATTACTGCCCTGAATCCCACCTGAGCAATTTACACCATGCTCTTGTACTCCATGAGAAAAATAAACTTAGATCCACTGGAAATGGTGTTGAAACTATCACATGAAGATCCCACCCATTACTGGTCTTCCAGAGACAATGCTCGGGGAATTGAGTATTTTTTTTAATCCTGTGGTATTCTCCGACTGCTTTCAAGGAAATGAACACAGTTCACATCCCAGCAGATCAAGGTCTGTCAAGTCTTAGCTGTTAAAGTGAAGAAGGAAGGCACAGAGAGAGCAGGACTGCAACTTCTCCTCACTCCTCTTGCTACAATCAGCTGAACCGAGTCTAAGTGCATGTGCAGAAGCTTGGTCTTTAAATGTCATTCCAAACTCAAAATTCCATTGTATATTCCAGAAGGTAGTGTAAGATAGCACACCTTTGCAATTATTTTATCTGTGATTTTATGACACTGGGCAATTAGCTTTGAATGTCCTCCTGTGTATTTTAAATCTTCATTTTGATCATCCCCGGGACGTTTACATAGAGAAGCCACTTGGCAGCAATTGGGGGTGAATGTGATGAGATGTTTTGGCTAAGCTCAAATTGCATCAGGTTATTTTGGCGGTTTCTCAAAGTGAAACCCACCAAGATTTCTCACCCAATCTTACCAAACCTGCCTCGTTAATTTCCCACCTTACCCATGGCACCTTTCATCTCCAATATCCAGCCCACCTTCCCACGCACCATTTCCAGAACAACACTCCATCTTTAAAAGCCAGTTGTGTACCCAGCCAAGTAAAGTCAGTTCCGTAGCTGCCCCACACACTTCCTGACATTTACCCCAGGCTTGGCAGATACGTGGGCAAATTGGTGCCCCATCTCTGTCGGCAGAGATTTGGAGGTCTTGATGGATAGACAGGATGAACCAACACAGAAGTTCCACATCACCCAGAGCCACTTGATGCAACACAGTTACTCTCTTTCTTTTAATTAATTCATAGCAAATGACACCCTCGGCCTGTAAATGAATTTTAAAAAAGGATGTGAACACTCATGGCTAGGCCAATATTTATCGCCCATGTATAATTGCCTCAAGAGGAAGTTAAGAGTCAACCACATTTCTGAGAATCTGGAGTCAGATCTGGCAAGGATGGCAGTTTCCTTCCCTAAAGGACATTTGGGAACTAGATAGTGTTTTCCTGACCAATGGAAATGGATTCATAGTTATCATTAGACTCTTAATTCCAGGTGTTTATTGAATTCTAAGTTCACCTTCTGCTGTGGTAGGAATTGAACTTGGATCCCCAGAAAATTACAGCATCATCGTGACTCGAAACGTTGGCTCGCTCTCGTTCCATGGATGCTGCCTGACCTGTTGTGATCTCCTGCATTTTTTGTTTTCAGGACAGATTCCAGCATCTGCAACAATTTGCTCCCCAGAATATTCCCTGGGCTTTTGGACTAATAGCCGAGCAATAATATCACTTGACCATTACCTCCTCTCTCCTCTTTCCTGGGATGCTGCCTGACCTGTTGAATTTCTCCAGCATTTTCTGTTTTTGTTTCAGATTTCCAGCTTCCACAGATCTTTGTTCCATAGAACATAGAACATTACAGCACAGTACAGGCCCTTCAGCCCTCAGTGTTGAGCCAACCTGTGGAACCGATCTGAAGCCCATCTAACCTACACTACTCCATCCTCGTCCATATATTTATCCAATGACCATTTAAATGTCCATAAAGTTGGCAAGCCTACAATTGTTGCAGGCAGTGCGTTCCAAGCCCCTACTACTCTCTGGGTAAAGAAACTACCTCTGACATCTGTCCTATATCTATCACCCCTCAATTTAAAGCTATGACCCTTTGTGTTAGCCATCACATCCGAGGAAAACGGCTCTCCCTGCCCACCCTATCTAACCCTCTGATTATCTTATATGTCTCAATTAAGTCACCTATCGACTTTCTTCAAACCTCTAATGAAAACAGCCTCAAGTCCCTTAACCTTTCCTCGTAAGACCTCCCTTCCATACCAGGCAACATCCTAGTAAATCTCTTCTGAACCCTTTCCAAAGCTTCAGCCTCCTTCCTATAATGCAGTGACCAGAACTGTACGCAAATCTCCAAGTGCGGCCGCACCAGAGGTTTGTACAGCTGCAGCATGACCTTGTGGTTCCGGAACTCAATCCCTCTACCAAAAAAAACTAACACACCATACACCTTCTTAACAACCCTATCAACCTAGGTGACAACTTTCAGGGATCTATGTACATGGACACCGAAATCTCTCTGCTCATCTACACTACCGAGAATCTTACCATTAACCCAGTACTCTGCATTCCTGTTACTCCTTCTAAAGTGAATCACCTCACACTTTTCTGCATTAAACTCCATTTGCCACCTCTCAGCCCAGCTCTTCAGCTTATCTATGTCCCTTTGTAACCAACCTTAGTGTCATCTGTAAATTTACTAACTTATACTTCTATGCCCTCATCGAGGTTATTTGTAAAAATGACAAACAGCACTGGACCCAAAACAGATCCTTGCAGTACACTACTAGTAACTGAACTTCAGGATGAATATTTCCCATCAATCACCACCCTCTGTCTTCTTTCAGCGAGCCAGTTTCTGATCCAAACCGTTAAATCACCCTCAATCCCATGCCTCCGTATTTTGTGCAGTAGCCTATCGTGGGGAACCTTATCAAACGCCTTACTGAAATCTATAGACACCACATCAACCGCTTTACCCTCATCCCCCTGTTTGGTGACCTTCTCAAAGAACTCAATAAGGTTTGTGAGACACGACTTACCCTTCACAAAACCGTGTTGACTATTCCTCTCTAGATGATTATAAATCCTATTTTTTATAAACTTTTCCAACACTTCACCCACAACTGAAGTAAGTCTCACTGGTCTATAATCTCCAGGGTTGTCTCTACTCCTCTTCTTAAATAAAGGAACAACATTTACTATCTTCCAGTCTTCTGGTACGATTCCTGTAGACAATGACGACATAAAGATCAAAGCCAAAGGCTCTGCATTCCTCTTTGTGTCTTCCCAGAGAACCCAAGGATAAATCCCATCTGGTCCAGGGGATTTATCTATTTTTACACTTTCCAGAATTGCTAACACCTCCTCCGTGTGAACCTCAATCCCATCTACTCTAGTAGCCTGTTTCTCAGTATTCTCCTTGACAACATTGTCTTTTTCCAATGTGAATACTGACGAAAAATATTCATTTAGCGCTTCCCCATCTCCTCTGACTCCACGCACAACATCTCACAATTGTCCTTGATTGGTCCTAATCTTACTCTAGTCATTCTCTTATCCCTTATATATCTATAGAAAGCTTTAGGATTTTCCTTGATCCTATCCGCCAACAACTTCTCATGTCCCTGACTCGCTCAACTTAGCTCCCTCTTTAGATCTTTCCTGGCTACCTTGTAACTCTCAATCACCCTAACTGAGCCTTACATCTCATCCTAACATAATCCTTCTTCTTCCTCTTGACAAGAGATTCAACTTCCTTAGTAAATCACGGCTCCTGCATTCAGCAACTTCCTCCCTGTCTGACAGGTACATACTTATCAAGGACACACAGTAGCTGTTCCTTGAATAAGCTCCACATTTCAATCATGCCCGCCCCCTGCAGTTAACTTTCCCATCCTATGCATCCTAAATCTTGCTTAATCGCATCATAATTGCCTGTCCCCCAGCTATAACTCTTGCCCTGTGGTATATACCTATCCCTTTCCATCGCTATAGTAAACATAACTGAATTGTGATCACTATCGTCAAAGTGCTCACCTGCCTCCAAATCTAACACCTGGCCCGAGTTCATTACCCAGTACCAAATCCAATGTGGCCCCACTCCTCGTTGTCCTGTCTACATACTGTGTCAGAAAACCCTCCAGCACACATTGTACAAAAACTGACCCATCTAAAGTACTTGAACTATAGTATTCACAGTCAATATTTGGAAAGTTAAAGTCTCCTATAACAGCTACCCTGTCACTCTCGCTCCTATTGAGAATCACTCTCGCTCCTATTTTCTGCTCAATGGCTGGTAAAGAGTTGTGAGACTATTATTGTGCTGTTAATGCCTTGGGGAAATAAATTTGCCAAGGAAAATGTTAAAATTTTAAACAGAATGTAAGATATAAACTTTGAATAAAAGTACTGTTATAAACAATTTAGACCTTTTAATAATTTCGCAGACTGATAATTGAGCATGGATCCGATAACAGTAATCTCTTGAATAGTGAATAACTCCATAAGACCCCTTGTGCTTCCTGGTGTAATCACATAGAGTCTCGGTTTCATTGTTTGGGACTTGTTTAGGCACAGTAAACACTATTCTCTTTCATTATAATTGCTCAGGGTTAACTCAATTTTTTTAAATCTGAGTTTTAAAGGGTTTAAGAAACCAGGAAAAATAATGAACCATATTTATTTTAACTTTAAGTGCCAAGAAATTGTGTCATTAATGATTTAATTTTGATTTGAAGTTTTGATCTGTGTCCAGTTTCGAGCTCATATTCAGACTAAAAAACACAAAAATTGCTGCATCAGTGGACCTTTCAGTTCTAAAGGTGAGTCACTGGACATGAAATCTCAATTCTCTTTCTCACTATGTTGGTGTTTAATTGAATCTAGAAGATTACAGACAAGTGGTCACGTAAAGATGTGTCTAATCATGATAATTAATATTGGACTTTCAGTATCAAAACACTTATAGCAGAAATAAGCCATTCGGCCCAAAGTTTCCATGATGGACTGGTGCTACACAAAAGTCTGTGATTGCATGTAATCTATTGTTTTATGGGATGTGAGCATTGCTGGCAAGAACAGCGTTTCTTGCACATCCCTGATGACCCTGGGACTGAGTTGCTTGCTGGGACATTTGCAAGGACAGTTAAGAGTCAACCACATTGCTGTGACATGACCTGACCAGATAAACATAAATGATTAAGAGACATGACTTAACCAGATGAAGTTTTTTATAACTAGCAATGATAGTTGTTATGGCTCCCATTACTGAGACGATCTTTCAATTCCACAATATGAATTGAATTTAATTTAATTTATTGTCACACGTACCGAGGCACAGTGAAAAGCTTTGTCTTGTGAGCAATACAGGCAGATCACAGAGTTAAGCAGCATAGATAGTAAATAATAGGTAAACAGCAGCAAAAACAAATACACAGGTATAGGCGCATGTTAAGAGTTTGTGAGTCCATTCAGTATTCTAACAACGGTAGGGTAGAAACTGTTGTGAAACCGGCTGGTGAGTCAAATTTAAATTCCACCAGCTGGGATTTGAACACATATACCCAGGGCATTGATGTGGCCTTCTGGATAACTCATCAAAGAAATGATACAGCACTGAAGGAGGCCATTTGGCCCATTGTGTCTGCTCCAGCTCTTTAAACAAGCATCATTTCCTGGTGGCCATCTCCTGCTTTCACATTATTTTTCATCCAAGTAACCAGCCAATACCCTCTTGAATGCCTCAATTGAATCAGTCTCCACCATCTTTCCAATCAGTGCAGTGCAGACCCTAACTAATCACCAAGTAAAGAATATTTCCTCACTTTACCCTTCGCTTCTTTTACAAATCACTTTAAACCTCTTCTCCTCCTTCCTTTTGTGAAGCAACAATATCCCTTCAAAATGCCCGAGCTATTGTACTGTCACTGGTCTTTCAGTGAACCATGAAAGATATAAAATATTCTGTCAGCAATTTTTTTTTTTGGGGGGGGAGCTGCCGATGTAGTTGTATAGGGTATCCAAGCCTCAAAATCTTATGTTCTTACTGGAGGAGCACAGAGGTAAAATTTGGCAGCAACTGCATGACATCTCAGTCATTGCTTTGTTAACAATTCCAGAGGTACCTTAAAATTCCATCTAGACTTATCAAGTTTTAGTATGAGAGATTTCTGTAATCACAAAGTCATGTTATACACTCTCTGTTAGCTTCCTTGCCAGAAAATGTAGACATCTCTTTTGTTCAAATGTACTCTCCCTCAGTCCTTTGTGTTGTAACTAACTGTCATCTTATCTGCAATCACATCTTAGTGCTTCACTGTTAACCTCAAAACAAGTTATTTAATTTACCTCAAAAACCGAAATTGCTGGAGAAACTCAGCAGGTCTGGCAGCACCTTTGGAGTGAAAGCAGCAGTAATGTTTTGAGTCCTGTGATCCATCTTCAGAAGAGTTCTAGTGTCTGCTGTTCTTTGTTTTATTTCATTTTAAAAATTTCTATTGCGTTGGAAATTGCAGTGTCTATTCTGTACTTTAAATTTGCAGATGCTGTGATCTCATATACAGCCTTTTAAAGTGTTTGTGCTTAATGAGAATAATGCACACCACATTCAGTAGATAACTTGATATTGACTATTCTGAATTCTATCCACACACATCATTTACTGCATCCGCTGCACCCAATGTGGCCTCCTCTATATTGGGGAGACAGGCCGCCTACTTGCGGAACGTTTCAGAGAACACCTCTGGGACACCCGCACCAACCAACCCAACCACCCCATGGCTCAACACTTCAACTCCCCCTCCCACTCCACCAAGGACATGCAGGTCCTTGGACTCCTCCATCGCCAGACCATAGCGACACGACGGCTGGAGGAAGAGCGCCTCATCTTCCGCCTAGGAACCCTCCAACCACAAGGGATGAACTCAGATTTCTCCAGTTTCCTCATTTCCCCTCCCCCCACCTTGTCTCAGTCCCAACCCTCAAACTCAGCACCACTTTTCTAACCTGCAATCTTCTTCCTGACCTCTCCGCCCCCACCCACACTCCGGCCTATCACTCTCACCTTAACCTCCTTCCACCTATTGCATTTCCAAAGCCCCTCCCCCAACTCCCTCCTCCCTACCTTTTATCTTAGCCTGCTTGGCACACTTTCCTCATTCCTGAAGAAGGGCTCATGCCCGAAACATCGATTCTCCTGCTCCTTGGATGCTGCCTGACCTGCTGCACTTTTCCAGCAACACATTTTTCAGCTCTGATCTCCAGCATCTGCAGTCCTCACTTTCTCCTATTCTGAATTCTTGCTGTGTTGATAACTCCTGCAGCAATGTAATATTGCAATGCTAAAATAGTTTCCCAAACATGGCCCTTTAATGTACAAGATGAATAATAACCAACAGTGCTTATTTTAAAATGTCATCACTGCATGCAGTTATGGTGGTGACCTGCAGTAGAAACAACTGAGTCAGCTTCAGCTGTGTAGCAATAACTCTACTATTGGAAAATGATATCTTAGTTTCTCCAACTCAATGATTTGAAGTACCAGAGAGGTGAACAATAGAGCTTCAGCTGTAGCAAGGAAGGGAGAGAGAGGTTTGCAGATAAACGCGATTGCAATAATGATTAATATCTAAGTTGCTGAGACATTCTTTGAAATCTGAAAAGAGAAATTTCAACATTTGGATTTTCACAAAAGCAAACCTTTTATCATGGTGCCATCTAGTGGCCGAGTGGTTAGTGTGCAGACAGAAAGACAAGACCCTGGAAGATGTTGGAAATACTCAGAAGTAAAAGCTAACGTTCCAAATTGTTAACCTGTCAGAGATAACCTGTCACAAGAGGTCATAGTTTAGGATAAAGGGTGGCAAGTTTAAAACAGAGATAAGGAGAAATTACATCTCTCAGAGGGTCATGAATCTGCGAAATTCACTGCCCTGCAGAGCGATGCTTACTGGGAGACTGAATACATTTATGGAGGAGATAGATAGATAGATTTTTAATTAGTAATGGGTTGAAGGGTAATGGTGAAGGGGCAGGAAAGTGCAGTTGAGGCCAAGATGAGTTCAATGGTGGAGCAGGCTCCAGGGGCTGAATGGCCTGCTCCTAGCTCTTATGTTCTGATGTGGAAGACACAGGTTCTACTGAGGTATTCAAGAGGACAATGGACAATTATTTGCAAGGACATGGGGAAAGTGCAGGAGATTGGCACTAAATGACGAAGTTCATTTGAAGAGCTGGTGCAAACACGATGGGCTGAATGATCTCCTGCGCTGTAACAATTCAGTATCAACATTGTATAAATAGGATATACATTTAGTGCGTTAAAGGGCCTTTGTTGTTTCACAATCGCTCACAGACTGCTTTAACTGCAACCCTCACATATCTAGCTTCGCCTTATAACTTAAACTTTCCATTCCCGGCAACATTTGCACATTCTCCCCATGTCTGCGTGGGTTTCCTCCAGGTGCTCCCGGTTTCCTCCCCCAGTCCAAAAAATGTGCAGGTTAGGTGAATTGGCCATGCTAAATTGCCAGTAGTGTTAGGTGAAGGGGTAAATGTAGGGGAATGGGTCTGGGTGGGTTGCTCTTCGGAGAGTCAGTGTGGACTTATTGGGCCAAAGGATCTGTTTCCACACTGTAAGTAATCTAATCTATCCTGGTAAATCTCTACTGTACCATCTCCAGCTTAATAATATCCTTCCTACAACAGGGCAACCAGAATTACACACTGTATTCCAGAAGTGGCCTCACCAATGTCTCATACAACATGATGTCCCAACTCCTGTTCTCCAAGGTCTGAGCAATGAAGGCAACTGTGCTAAACACCTTCTTAACTTCAAAGAACTATGTACCTGGACCCCTAGGTCTCTCTGTTCTACAACACTACCCAAGGCCTTTATTTGTATAAGTCCTGCCCTTGTTTGTTTTACCAAAATGCGATACATTGCATTTATCCAAATTAAACTCCATCTAGTTCTCCTCAGCACATTGACCCAATTGATCAAGATCCCTTTATAATCCTAGATAACTTTCTTCACTGTCCACTATACCACTAATTTTGATTTCATCCGCAAACTTACTAACCATGCCTTCTATATTCTCATCTAAATCATTTATATACATGACAAATAAAAGTGGACCCAGCACCAATCCCTGCAGAACACTGGCAGTCACAGTCCTCCAGTCCAAAAAACATCCCTCCACCATCACTCTCGGTCTCCTGCCTTTAAGTCATTTTTGTATCTAATTGGCAAGTGCACCCTGAATCCCATGTGATCTAACTTTACTAATTAGTCTACCATGCAGAACCTTGTCAAAGGTTTACTAAAATCCAAGTAAACAATGACCACCGCTCTCCCCTCATCAGGCTTCTTGGTTATTTCCTCAAAACACTCAATCAAGTTTGTGAGACACTATTTCCCTCGCAGGAAACCATGCTGACTGTCCCTAATCACTCCCTGCCTCTCCAAGTGCATGTAAATCCTGTCTTTCAGAATAACGTCCAACAACTTACCCACCACTGAAATCAGACTCCCAGGCCTACAGTTCTCCTTACATCCCTTCTGAAACAAAGGCACAACATTAACCACCCTCCAGTTTTCCATCACCTCACCTGTAATTATCAATTATACAAATATTTCTGCAAGGGCCTTGTAATTTCCTCCTTAACTTCCCACAAAGTCCTGGAATACACTTGATCAGGTCCCAGAGATTTATCCACCTTTATATTTTCAAAGACCTCCAGGAACTCCTTTTCTGTAACGTGAACTGTTTGCAAAGCATTGACATTTATTTCCCGTAGTTCTGTAGCCTCCATTTCTTTCTCCACAGTAAAACCTACTCTTGTGGGTACTGTGTTTATATGACGAGTTCAGTTCAGTTTCTGGTCATTGGCAAGCCCCCAGGATGTTGATAGTTGGGGAATCAGTAATAGTAACACCATTAAAGATCAAGGTGTGAATGGGTTGTCTATTGGAGATAGTCATAGCCTGGTGCTTGTGTGGTGCCAATGTTACTTGCCACTTACCAGCCCAAGTCTGGATATTGTCCTGGTCTTGCCGCATTTGGATATATCCAGTTAGCATGATCGAGTTGGACTGAAGGGTCTGTTTCCATGCTGTAAAACTATGTGACTCTATGACTAAATGAAAGGGAATGGGAATTAAATGAAGTGGATTTTGAAACAACTCTACTGGAGCATTTTTAAAACTATCAACACTGATATTACTCAACATAAAGGAAGACAATGTGGAGAATTTTCCCTTTCTCTTGGCTGAGCATTTGGAATGAGTTTCACATCGCTCAGTCTTCCATTACCCATGGTGCCTTTTCTCAAACAACCCTTCATTTTCCATCTCATTGATTATGCCACCAGCCTTTTTGGTATCCATCTCGTGGAATTGTTCAATAGGAGACCTGGAAGATCTCATCGCTGCCTGGACTTGGGAATGTCCACACCACCAGCACCATGTTAAAAACTCAGCTTCACAGCACTTCAGGGGCTAGAAGGCATGAACTGCCCTTCGTGATACTGTACCATTTCTCTGAGGAAGTGACTAAGTTGATTGATGAGGGAAGGGCTGTAGATGTCATATATGTGCTCTTCAGTAATGAGTTTAATAAGGTTCCCTATAGTAGGCTGATGGAGAAAGTGAAGTTGCATGGGGTACAGGGTGTACTAGCTAGATAGATAGAGAACTGGCTGGGCAACAGGAGACGGAGAGTAGTAGTGGAAAGGAGTTTCTCAAAATGGAGAACTCTGACCAGTTGTGTTTCACTGTTGTTGGGACCACTGTTGTTTGTGATATACATAAATGATTTGGAGGAAGGTATGTGTAGTCTGATTAGCAAGTTTGCAGATGACACTAAGATTGGTGGAGTAGCAGACAGTGAAGGGGCCTGTCAGAGACTACAGCAGAATATAGATAGATTGGAGATTTGGGCAGAGAAATAGCAGATGGAGTTCAATCTGAAAAAATGTGAGGTGATGCATTTTGGAAGATCCAATTCAAGAGCGAACTATACAGTAAATGGAAAAGTCCTGTGGAATTTGATGTACAGAGAGATCAGGTGTTCAGGTCCATTGTTCCTTGAAGGTGGCAATGCAGGTCAATAGAGTGGTCAAGAAACCATATGGCATGCTTTCCTTCATCAGACGGGGTATTGAATACAAGAATTGGCAGGTCACGTTACCGTTGGTTCGGCCACATTTGGAATACTGCATACAGTTCTAGTTGCCACATTACCAAAAGGATGTGGATGTTTTGGAGAGGGTGCAGAGGAGGTTCACCAGAATGTTGCCTGGTATGGAGGGCACTAGCTATGAAGCGAGGTTGAGTAGATTAGGA
The DNA here is from genome assembly GCF_037043375.1 of Chiloscyllium plagiosum. NCBI lineage: Eukaryota > Metazoa > Chordata > Chondrichthyes > Orectolobiformes > Hemiscylliidae > Chiloscyllium > Chiloscyllium plagiosum. Next base: position 7,085,775 of record NW_028270157.1, read on the forward strand.
TTATTTTCATTAGAAAGACGACGGTTAAGGGGGCCTACAAAATCATAAGAGTTATGGACAAGATGGATATCAAGAAGCTTTTTCCCAGAGTGGTGGACTCAATTATTAGGGGTCACGAATTCAAAATGAGAGGAGAAAAATTCTTTATGCAGAGAGGGGTGGGTGCCTGGAAAACGTTGCCAGCGGAGGTGGTAGAAGTGGAACGATGGCATCATTTAAAATGTATTTAGACAGATACATGAATGGGCAGGGAGCAGAGGGATACAGATGCTTGAAAATAGCTGACAGGTTTAGATAGAGATCTGGATAGGTGCAGGCTGGGAGGGCCGAAGGACATGTTCCTGTGCTGTAATTTTCTTTGTTCTTTGTTATCCACAAGGAAATGCCCCAGGAAGGCAACCTAGCTCCTTGGTTTGGTGAATGGTGTGGTGGAGACACGGGTGGTGCTGTACCCTGTGCATTGGCATAGGAGCCCATGACAACAGACAGCGTCAATGTGCACCAGGATGGTGAGCAGGGCTCAGTGGACAGTCCCAGGGGAAACAGAATGTGTAGCTGTGTAGGAAGAAGGTCAATGACTTTTGTGTTCCCAGGGGCAAGATCTTCTCTTCTCCATCACACGCTCACTCTGACTCTGCCAGTGCACGTGTCTCTCACCAAGGCTCATGATCTGCAGGGCTTTTGCCCAAAAGGTCAATTCTCCTGCTCCTCAGATGCTGCCTGACCTGCTGTACTTTTCCAGTACCATACTCTCAACTGCACACATCATGTCCGCTCAACTACTCTCAAGCACCTCATTCTCCAAAGGTACTGATCAAGCCTGCCCTTTGCACTTACCTCAGCACCCATCTGCCCCTAAACTACCTAATGGTCATCATACTCAATCCACCCCTTTGCCTCACTGGGCCAATGTCTCCACAATTGACATACCTGCAATTACTGGACAGATTGCACTTGACCTGCAGGTCTGATTGTGCCCAAGCTGGGGAAGGCAATGGCCTTGCGGCATTATCTCTAGACAATTAATCCAGACACCCAGGTAATGTCCTGGGACCCGGGTTCAAATCCTGCCACAGCAGATTGTCGAATTTAAATTCAATAAAAATCTGGATTTAAGAGGCTAATGTTGACCATGAACCCATTGTCAATGGTTAGAAAATCCATTTGGTTCACTAATGTCCTTTAGGGAAGGAATCGACCAACCTTACCTGGTCTGGCCTACATGTGACTCCAGATCCACAGTGATGTGGTTGGTTGACTCTTAACTGCCCTGTGGGCAATTAGGGATGGGAAATAATTGCTGGCCTACCCACAGTTACCCTCATTCCATCACTGAAAAAAAGGGTCCCTGACTGAGACAGACCCACAGTCATAGGTAGGGCAAAGGGCCTATTGGCTATGGCTAAACGGTCAAATGGAATCAATGAACCCCTTGAATGACTGTTGCCCCAATTAACCCTAAAGGATTACCCACTTTGACTTTGGTACATGGACATCTGATTGACTTGTTATCAAGGAGGTGGACATAAGGGCATCGTTTTATGTCAATGTCACATCTTTTGATTGGACATTGAGTGAAGCACATGCAATATCTTTGCCATGTCAGCTGCTAGTCTTAGTCAATTAATGCTAAGAAGTAAAGCTAAGACCCACAGAGACATATCATATGTAGATCATCAAATCCTTATAGTGCAGAAAGAGGCCACTTAGCATATCGAGTTTGCACCAACCTTTCAAAGAACATCCCATCTAGCACCCCCCTCCCCATCCTGCATTTCCTATAGCTAACCCACTGAGCCTGCACATCTCTGGCAATTTCTCATGACCAATCCACCTAACCTACACACCTTCGGATTGCGCGAGGAAACCACAGCACCCAGAGAAAACCCACACAGACATAGGGGGAATGTGTAAACTCCACACAGACAGTCACCCGAGGGTGGAATCCAACCCAGCTCCCTGGCACTCTGAGGCAGCAGTGCTAATCACTGTGCCACTCCCCAAAGGCACAAAATGCATGTGCCCCTGCGAGCAAAGTGACTTGGCCAAAGCATGCAGGTCATGGATATCCCTAAGCTTCAAAGTGAGGTCCTGAGGTGGAGTATGAGGTGTGTCCGAGAATGGGCCTGATGTAGTGAAGCTGGTGGTTTCCCAATGCCAACGGGCTTGGACAAACCTGGAGGAGGAGAGTGCCTGTGGAACCCACAGAGATGTTGTGAAGAAGACAGTACTGAATGAAGGCTTGGACAAACACACCGCAAGTCATGGCAACAGTCTGGGAATTGTCACCATCCAGTTTCTCAGGGATGGAAAGGAAATTGGAAGCTCTGGATGTAGGTTTGCCTGCTGAGCTGTAAGGTTCATTTTCAGCATACTAGGTAACATCATCAGTGAGCCTTCGATGAAGCACTGGTGTTATGTCCCACTTTCTATTTATGTGTTTACATTTCCTTGGGTTGGTGATGTCATTTCCGGTTCTTTTTCTCAGAGGGCAGTAGATGGGGGTCCTCAGATGCTGCCTGACCGGCTGTGCTTTCCCAGCACCACACTCTTGACTCTCTAGCATCTGCAGTCCTCACTTTTGCCTACTTGCCTTTAACAATTAAGGCATAGTTTCTAAGAGCGGAGGGGGGGTGTGGGGGGGGGGGGGGGGGGGGTTCATGTTGGAGCTGTACAGAACTTTGGTTAGGCCACAGCTGGAGTAAGAGTCTGGTCACCACAAGGATGTGATTGCTCTAGAGGGGGTGCAGAGAAGATTCACCCAGATGATGCGTGGGATGGCGCATTTCAGCGATGAAGGGAAGCTGGATAAGCTTGGATTGTTTTCTTTAGAGCAGGGAATATTGGATGGATCAATAAAAAAGGGAGGCATTATTTAAGGTTAAAGGCAGCAGGTTTAGAGGAGATTTGAGGAAAAGCTTTTTCATCCAGAGGGTGGTGAAAATCTGGAATGCACTGCCTAGGAGGGTAGTAGAGGTGGAAAACCTCACAACCTTTAAAAGGTTCTTGAAAAGTTTTCTTTTATTTCAAAAATATACTTTATTCATAAAATATTTTGATGATCTGTACAATTGGTCATGCCATACATAGTATTTGAAATATCATAACATTCAAGGCTATGGGCCAAATGCTAGGAAGTGGGATTAGTGTGGATTAGTGTCAGTGCAGCCCCTTCTGTGTCGTATGACTCTACAACTCTATTAGTGAGATTTTGAACTTGCTGTTTAAACCTTAAGGGGAAAATTAGAAATACCTTTGTCATTGACATTCTGATTTGTTTTTCATTTCCTCTGTACTTTTCACAAATTCCTTGACATTGCCTGGTTTGCTCAAGGGAACAAAATTAAAATTACCCATGATTAGAATTGCATTCCACTCCCAGGAAATCAAAGTTAAATTAAATCTCATTGTTAGCTTTCTTAAGTCAGTTGCAGGATGTTGGTTACATACTTTGAAAAAACTGTCCTAAAAATAGCCTTTAATATGCACTCCACGTGTTGGACTAAATGATAGAAATAAAAAGTATTAACAAGTTGAAGCCATGAAGCTTCATTCAACAAAACATTGAAATAGAAAATAATCTTCAAAACAATGATCCTGGAGAAGGCTAGTTAAAGGTGTGATTCCTTTATTATCAAGGACTTGAGAAGCTGTTGATCAAGCAAGCAACATGGCTTGCTGATGGTCATTTTCCCAGCAATGCCAACAGGGCTATTGGAAATGATGCTGGAAGAGCCAAACCTTGCAAAAATATGCAACTCAGAACGATCAGCAGAATTAAGAAAATTTCTTTGAAAGTTTAATATATTTGTGTTGCTTGGTTCTCAATCTTCAAGTCTTAGTTTAGCTCTCACTCTTTCAACAGACTAAGTATTACTTGATTCATAGTCATACAGTCCAACTCATCCATGCTGACCAAGTTTCCCAAATAAAACTTGTCCCACTTACCTGCATTTGGCCCATATCCTTCTAAACCTTTCCTATTCAAGAACTTTTCCAAATGTCTTTTAAATATTGTAACTGTACCTGCATCTACCACTGTCTCTAGCAGTTCATTTCACATACGAACCACACTCTGTGAAAACGTTTCCACTCAAGTTCCCTTTAAATCTTTCTCCTCTCACCTTAATATGCCCTCTAGTTTTGAACGCCACCATCCTATGCGCCTCATGTTTTTATGAACCTCAATTAGGTCACCTTTCAGCCTCCTACGGTCCAGTGAAAAAAGTCCCAGCCTATCCAGGCTCCCATAACTCCGACCCTCTAGTCTTGGCAACATCGTTGTAAATCTCTTCTGAATTCTCTCCAATTTAGTAATAACCTTCCTATAACAGGGAAACCAGGTCTGTACACAGTACTCTAAAATTGGCCTCACCAACATCCTTTACAACCTCAACATAACATCCCAAATCCTACACTCAATGGTCTGAGCAATGAAGGCAAGTGTGCTAAATGCCTTCTTAACTACCCTGTCTATCTGTGATGCAAGTTACAAAGAACTATGTACCTGAATCCCTAGGTCTCTCTGTTCAATATTACTCAAGGCCCCAACAATAACTGTATAAGCCTTGCCCTTGTTCATATTATCAAAATACAATATCTCACATCTATCCAAATTAAACTCCATCTGCCACTCCTCAACGCATTGGCCCAATAGATCAAGATCTCTTTGTTATTACATAGTTTAGTTAAAATTAATGATAATAAAGAGGATGCTTTAATATTTTGTTGTTTGTTAATAATTTCATATTACCAAGATGATGGTATGACAAAAATACTTAACTTGCTGAAAAGTACACTAAGGTTGTGAAATGTGCAATATCAAATTAAATTATTTTTCTTTCTGCCCCCCATGTTCCCCGAAATATGTCATATCATTACAATTGAGGTGTGACAGCAAACACCATAAACTAGTAGGAGAGCTGATGAAGGCACAAAGTACATTCAAGTGTATTAATTAGCTCAAAGTCCTTAATCCAGCACTGAACATGATAGACCATTCATTACAGTCATTAGTCAGTAGATCATTTCTTTATTCAAAATTTCAGATACATTGAGGGCATACTGTGGCTTGTGGGTCCTTTGAGAAATCATATAGTATTGTTCCAATTGCAAAGCCCGTTTATAAAATGGATGAATTTAAAATGCATTAAAGGCTTCTCCTCTGGAGAATATTATAGATTAATGAGCAAAGCCAATAAAATAAACACTCTGTTTGCATCCCAACTGGGGGAAAGGGATTGCAAGGAGCATGCAGTCCCACTCAAAACACCTAGAGTCAGCTTTGAATATGTAGTTTGAGCTCAAATTGCTATTTTTACTTGTGGCCTCAGCAGAAGGGCAATGGGCTCCTTACTTTCCCTTTATTTCTTTTTCTTCACTCACTCTAAATCCAATCTTTCTTTCCGTTCTGAGGAAGGGTCACTCAACTTGAAATGTTAACTCTGATTTCTTTCCACTGATGCTGATAGACCTGCTGAGCTTTTCCAGCAATTTCTGTTTTTGTATCTGATTTACAGCATCAAGCAATTCTTTCAATTTTCATTGAGTATTTAACTCACTGCTACTTCTCTTCTAGGTATGCCCACCTTAAAGAAGTTTTTCTCCTCTGTCTGATGGGATTTCTGATCCAATCTGTTTTCTTGTCCACCATCATTAAATTCACCGTTGCTCCTGGTGTTTGACAAAGTATTTGCTAACAGCTATTCATCCTCCCAGCCAGATCGTTATCCACTCTTTTGTCTGTCCAATTGTTCTTCTCTCTCTTTGGGCCTGAATCCCCACTTACCATTTACTCCATACACCCTCCCTACACCCTAACATTAACTCGGGTTTCTCTCCACAGATGCTGCCAGACCTGCTGAGCTTTTTCAGCAATTTCTGTTTTTATTTCAGATTTATGAGCATCCACAATTCTTATGATTTTTATTTAGTATCCAATCTTTCCTTCCTTGTTTTATTTCACATTCTGTACCTAATTCAATCCTGATTCATCACTTTTCCTTTTCATTTCTCCTATTTCGCTCTCTTCACACCATACTGTGGAACATGAATTTTAACAAGGGCATGAAAGCAACAAAAAAACCCCAACTATGATGAAAATGTCAACAGCCATTCCTTATAATGATTTTTAAATGAATATTCATAATGTTCTCTGATTAGTATTAATCTAGCTCCTAATTACCGTCACAAAAGGAAATGTAAACAATGCGAAGCAGTGTGTTACTAGTAGGAGAGCTGATGAAGGCACAAAGTACATTCAAGTGTATTAATTAGCTTAAAGTTCTTAATCCAGCACTGAGCATGATAGACCATTCATTACAGTCATTAGTCAGTAGATCATTTCTTTATTCAAAATTTCAGATACATTGAGGGCATACTGTGGCTTGTGGGTCCTTTGAGAAATCATATAGTATTGTTCCAATTGCAAAGCCCGTTTATAAAATGGATGAATTTAAAATGCATTAAAGGCTTCTCCTCTGGAGAATATTATAGATTAATGAGCAAAGCCAATTCACTAAATACTAATGATGTTTATAGATTAAATGTCCTTTTTAGATGTATCAAACTCTACTCCGAACACTGAGAGTCATCATTATTTTGTCAATGTTTCCGTTTAAACTTTTCCAAAACTCTCTCCAAAGAACACTTCAAGCAAACTATTTTATTCCTGCTCACGAAACCTAACTGGAAAGAAATTGTTACAATTATAACAGAACTCCCACAAGCTCTCACACTGTGCCAGTTTAACAGCTGAAAACAGATTTCACATTTGTAGGCACTACAACTCTAAATTAACGAAGGAACTCGTTCAGACTTACCCAAAGCTGATTCCCCATTTTATAGTTTCTTCACCTTTCCTTCATGCTGACTTTGGTCACAACCAGAGGTTGTCTTTCTCATGATTGACTTTTTTCATTATTGTGTGGTCGCAGATTACAATGTCTTTGTGAATTCTTTTGTTTAGTGAGATTCTTTGTATTTCATCACTATACTTCTGCTTATGATATTGAGGTGAGAAGCATAACTGTCTTTCTGGACTTGGAGGTGCCAGTGTTGGACTAGGGTGGACAAAGTTAAAAATCACACAACAGATTTATTTGGAAGCACTAGCTTTCAGAGTGCCACTCCTTCTTCAGGTGGTTGTGGAGGTTAAGATCATGCTCACAGAACTTATAGCTAAAGGAGTCCAGTGTCATGGAGATGTGATACAGTAAACAATCTTAGAATGGGAGATGCTGGTTTCTGTTCTTTGATATATAAATCCCAGAACTTGTCCAAAGTTCCATTCTTAAGATAGCTCAGCTTTTTATACAATAGGTATGAAGTCTGTCTGTGTCCCAATGCTATGTCAGACTGACAAACCCTCTGTATAGTTTTACAGAGTTTTACATGGATTCATGCAGTTTTTGAGAAAAATAAAATGTAATTTCGAGAAACAAATTCACTCCATAAACCTATATGTGTGCGCATGTAGGAGTGGCAGATTGAGTGTGCATGTGTGTGTGTGGCTGTGAGTGTGTGTATATGAGGATGTTCTATCTATGGAGAGTGAGCCATGAAGCTTTATCAGACTGATTCCTGTGATGGCAGGACTGATGCATGAAGTGAGACTGGATCAGTTAGGAGTATATTCATTGGAATTTAAAAGAATGAAGGTGGATCTCCTAGAAACCAAAAAAATTCTAACCACACCAGACAGAGTAAGTGCAGTAAGAATGTTCCCAATGAGCATGGAATCCAGAACAAGGGGTCACAGTCCAAGCATATGGATTAGGCCACTTAGAACGGAGATAAGGAGAAATGTCTTCACCCAGAGAGTGGTGAGTCTGTGGAATTCTCCACCACAGAAAGTGGTTCTGGCCAAAACATTGAATGTTCTTTGGACTAAAGGGATCAAAGGGCATGGGATGAAAGCGGGAACAGGGTATTGAGTTGAATGATTAGCCGTGATCATATTGTATGGCGGAGCAGGCTCGAAGGCTTATGTTTCTATGAGGCACAATGGGTAATTAAGTGACAGATATAAGATAGTTGCCACTCAAGAGTGAGATTCTAGAGTAAAGCAGAAGATCTTAAATGTTCTCGATGTTGAGATTTTGAATTTTTCATCTTCACCATATTTTTCCACATTTCTCACCTTTCTCATCAGTCACCTGAGTGGAAACTTTGTCCTGCAAGCTCTGTTTCTCTCTAGTTTGATTAACATCTAAATACCTTCAAATAAGCTTTAAATATCTTGTTGCCAGCTTTTGTGGCATGGTGGTAGTGTCACTTCTTCTGAGAGAGGAAAATCCAGGTTCAAGTCTCACCTGTGTCAGGGGTTTATGTAATAACATATCTCAATTGGTTGATTAGCAATTTTTAAAAAAGAAATTTCAATTAAATGTATTGAACATCTCTTAGAACTGTTGCACTAGGAAATGTTTGAAATAGGAATCAATCAATTATGAGTGAACAATCCAAATTCAGATTATTTTTGGGCAGCATGGTGGCTCAGTGGTTAGCACTGCTGCCTCACAACGCCAGGGGCTCAGGTTCGATTCCAGTCTCGAGTGACTGTCTGTGTGGAGTTTGCACATTCTCCCCATGTCTGCGTGGGTTTCTTTCAAATCCTTTGGTTTCCTTCTACAGTCCAAAGATATGCAGGTTAGATGGATTAGCCATAGGAAATTGCTCATAGTGTCCAGGGATGTATAAGCTCAATGGATTAGCCATGGGAAATGCTGGGTTACAGGGATAGAGTAGGGAGTTGGATCTGGGTGGGATGCTCTTGGGACGGTTGGTGTGGACTTGATGGGCCAAATGGCCTGCTTCCAAACTGTAGGGACTCTTTGAATCCTCTTGATAGGGTTCAAACTTGTTAAAGAACAATCACAGTTAAATATTTGGTGTAATACTGCTCACTCCCATCACAGGGTGTTGGTTTAGCTTGGATGGTTGGTTTGCAAAGTAGTGCGATGCTGAAAGTATGGGTTCAATTCTCACACCAGCTGAGGTTACCATAAAGGACTCACCTTCTCAACCTCTCCCCTCTCCTGAGATTTTGTGGCCCTCAAGTTAAATCACCAACAGATGTGTCTTTCTAGAAAGAGAGCGACCTTGCAGCCTGGTAAGATTATGGTGACTTGACTCATATCACAGAAGCAAAGTCAGAAGTCACACAATACCAGATTATAGTCCAACAGGTTTATTTGTAATCACAAGCTTTTGAAATGCTGCCCCTTCATCAGGTGAAGTGAAGAAATGCACACAGACCACAGAATTTATAGGCAGAGAGATCAAACGAAATGGTGTGACTGGAGTGTTGAATAGTAAGTCTCGGCAGGTGATCAAAAGTGTCAGATGGTGTGAGTAAAGTGTCAGCACCTGGCAAGTAAGTGAAGGGGGTGACCTATAATCCAATTAATTAAGGCAGAGAGATAATTATAAAAAGTTAAAAATAAAGTGGCGCTGGAGACAAACCAAATGACTGGAATAACATGATAGGTATAAGAGCCACATGCTGAGGGTCTAACCAAAGTAACAAGTAATCCAAAACTGTACAAATCTAATTAAGGTAGAGAGATCATGACATGTTATCAAGGTAATGGTGTTAAAACAGAACAGTAAGGAAGATTTTACAAATACAGAACAATATGTTGGGATTACATGTAGCGTGACAGTCCATGCCACAGAAAAGTAATGGTTGACTTCTGTTCCCCCTGAGATGCCTAGCAAAATGAGAGTTAGAACATTGTCTGGAATCCACATCATAGGAGGGATGTGTTTGCACTGGAGAGGGTGCAGAGGAGGTTTACCAGGGTATTACCTGGGTTGGAGAGTTTCAGCTACAATGAGAGATAGGCTGGAGTTATTTTCTTTAGAACAAAGGAGATTGAGAGGGGTCAGGATTTAGATATATGCAATTATGAGGGCAGATGTAGGATAGACAAGGAGAAACGTTCCCCCTTGGTGGTGGGATCAATGACTGAGGAGGGGGTGGAGGGAGCACAGATTTAAGGTAAGGGGCAGGAGGTTAAGAGGGGATGTGAGGAAAATCCTATTCATCCAGGGAGTGGTGGGATCTGTCTGTGAGGGTGATAGACTGAAACCATCATGGCATCGAAGAAGTGTTTGGATGTGCTCTTGTGATGCAAAGGCAAACAAAGCTGTGGGACAAGTGTCGGAAAATGGGATTAGAATATTTAGGTGACTATGTTTGACTAGTGTGGACATGATGGGCCAAAAGGTCTTTTTCTATGCTGTAGACCTGCATGGTCCTGTGAGTACTTGTTTCCCCCGTACAAATGTTTACTCTGCTGGCTGCTGGACAATCATTATGGTGACCTTTCCATTTCACTGATTTCAAGCTGATTTCTACCTTGCCCTCTATCCTTCCCAAAGGACTGGCAGCAAGTATTTTCCTCTCAAGGATGATTGATTTATAATTTAATCACGATTTGAAAGTGCCGTGCTCATCAGGAATATCGTTGTGTTATCTTTGATGTGTCTTGAATATGACATTGAGCATTTTCATTCCTCAAATAGCTGTGATCAACCCTGCTTTTTAAAGGGCAAGTGAATTATATTACTTTTGTTAAATGTCAGATACAATTCTGGGGACTCCCCCTGGACATGGTCGCTGTTGTGTGAGGGAAGGGCAACAAAGAGGTCAGTTAGCAAAAAGATCCAGTGTAAGGATTACTGATCACTTCCAATGGCTCAATGGGAAACATATGAAGAAGTTAAAACAGGAGGCCTCCAGTTATAGATGAGGTAAGAAAGCTACTCATTAGCAAGGAGCAAGCACAGGAAAGCAGGCAGTAAACCTAGTCAGCTAATCAAAACTGAAATCACGCATCACCTATGGAGAGAGAGAAAAACAGAGTTTACAGGACAAATGTGGAATTTACATTGAATGATGCTGGACCCTCATTTCTCCCACTGGAAGCCTATGTCCTAGAGTCACTTTGTTAGATTGACTGCTGCACAAAACCTGGAACTTGAAGTTATCCAGTTCCCCGTCAGGACGTCCTTCCAAAGCAACAATTCACTTTCAGATTGCAGTCACTATTGCTATATAGGTCATTGTATGCAATAAAAAAATCCACAATAGAGGTTAAGGTAACAGACTAGAATCATATAACCATTATAGCATGGAAGGAAGTTGTTTGGTCCATCATGCTTTGCTGGTTCGTTATAAGGGGAATTCAACTCTTCACAAAGGTATAGAGTCATGCAGCAAAGAACCAGACCCTTCGGTCCAACCAGTTCATGCCGAACATAATTCCAAACTAAACTAGTCCCAGCTGCCTGCTCCTGGCCCATGTCCCTCCAAACCTTTCCTACTGATGTATTTATCCAAATGTCTTTTAAACAATGTAACTGTACCCCCACCCACCACTTCCTCAGGAAGTTCATTTTACAGTCGAACCACCCTCTGTGTAAAAGATTTGACCCTCGTGTCTCTTTAAAATCTCTCTCACTTATCTGCTTTTTCACCAGCCTTTTTTTTTCCATTCAGATAATTATTCAGTCGCCATGTCTCTATCACATTCTCAAGCAGCATTTTTCAGATCCTAACCATTCACTGCAGTTTATTTTCCAATCGCCTTAGAGTTATAGAGTCACACAGCATGGAAATAGATCCTTCAGTTCAACTAGTCCACCACAACCATGTTCCCAAATTAAACTAGTCCCACTTGCCATCTTCTGGCCCACATCCCTCCAAATTTTTCCTATTCGTGTACTTAGTCAAATATCTTTTAGACATTGTAACTGCACCCGCACCCACCATTTCCTCTGGCAATTCATTCCACACATGTAGCATACTCTGTGTAAAAAAGTTGCCTCTCATGTCCTTTTTAAATCTTTCTATTTTCACCTCAAGAATATGCCCTCTAGTTTTGAACTCGGGAAGAGAGAAAGACCGTTGCTATTCATCTGATCTATGCCCCTTATGACCACCCAGGGGCCTACCATTAATTGTTAGAATCATAGAATCCCTACAGAATCCCTAGTATGGAAACAGGCCCTTTGGCCCAACAAATCCACACCAACTGTCCGAAGAGTAACCCACCCAGACCCATTCTCTACTGCTCTACATTTACACCAGACCAATGCACCAAAATCTACCCATCCCTGAATACTATGGGCAATTTAGCATGGCCAATTCACCCAACCTGCACATCTTTGGATTGTGGGAAGAAACTGGAGCACCCAGAGAAAACCCGCACAGACATGGGGAGAATATGCAAACTCCACTCAGACAGTTGCCCAAGGCAGGCATCGAACCCGGGTCCCTGGCGCTCTGAGCCACCGTGCTGCCATTGTACAAGTCCAATGTCTACTAACTCTTGATCCTTCTTCAACATAGGAAGAGGAGTAGGCAATGCAGTCCCTCAAGCCTATTCCACTATTCAATGAGATCATAGCTGATCTGTGGTCCAACTCCATATACCTGTCTTTGGCCCATATCCTTTGATACTTTTGCTTGCTAAAAGGTTATCTATCTCAGATTTAAAAATAGCAATTGATCCACATCAATGCTATTTGTGGAGGAGAGTTCCAACCATCCACCACCTTTGTATGGAGAAGTGCTTCCTAACATCTCTCCTGAACAGTCTGGCCCTAATTCTCAGAATAGCCTAATTCTGCTCATATGTCTTATAGTGTATTATGCCCCTGGGTCGAGACTCCCAAATCAGTGGAAATAGTTTATATTTATCTACCCTGTCTTTTCCTATTAATATTTTCAAGACTTTGATCAGACTTCGCCTCATAACCTTGTAAATTCTCGATAAAGCAGGCCTAATTTCTAAAATCTCTCCTCATAAACTAACTCCTGAGGTCCAATGAGAATGGTGTTTCTCTATCCACCTTGTCTAGCTCCCCTCATGACTTTGAACACCTCTATTAAACCTCCTCTCAATACTCTTTCCTGTAAGGAGACCAGCTTCTTCAGTCCATGGAACTGAACTTGCTTATCTCCTGTTAATATTCTTGTGAAGATTTTCTGTAACCTCTTGAATGCCTTTGTGTTCTCTTCTAAAGTGTGATGCCCAGAACTGAATGCAATACTCCAGCTGAGGACAAATCAGCATTTTATATCATAACTTCCTTACATTTGTACACCGCACCCCTATTTAAAAGTCCAGGATGCTATTAGCCTTATCAATCACTCACTGAACCACTCAATGATTTGTGCACATAAATCACAGGTCCCTCTGTTCCTGCACTCCTTGTTGAATATTTCCCTTTATTTTGTTTTGCTTCTTAATTCTTCTCACAAAATCACATCACAATCCTACATATTTGGTTTCATCTGCCCATTTTGCCAATGTCCTCTTGAAGTTTATCACTATCCTCCTCACAGTTCGCAATACCTGCAAGTTTTGTGTCAAAACTTTGAAACTGTGCTCTGTACACCCAGGACAGGTCATTAATATGTATCAGTAAAAGCAGGGATTCTAGCACAGAACCTTGGGTAACCACTTAGCATTCCTTCCTCTAGCAATGAAAAGCAAATGTTAACCAATACACTCAGTCTGAGTAGCCAGAAACAATCTCATATCCATACTGATGCTGCTCCTTTTGTTTCATGAGCTCTGAATGTACTGACAGATCTGTTTTACAGGACTTTGTCAAATGCTTTTTACAAATCGGTGTATACTGCATCAACCACATTACCTTTATCGATCCTCTACGTCATCTCATCAAAAAGCTCAGTGTTGGTTAAATACAGTTTAGTCTGACTAAATCCTTACTTTATTCATTCACATTTGTACAAGTGAGGATTAATTTTGACCTCAATTAGCACCAAGGATCAAATGGTTGACCTGTAGTTACTGGGCTTCTCCTCTTTTGAACAAGTGTGGGATATTTGCAAATCTCCAGTCTCGATACCTCAAAGACTGATATAGTTTTCTGGCCATACCCCCCTGGAAAATATCATATTGATGTTTGTGTTTAGTCACTTTTATAAAATGCTTGCTGAAGTTAAACTTCAAAACACGGTTTATGGCTATATTAAAGTTTGCTTTATTTTGTGTTGAGTTTTTATACAAGAAACATAGTCCATGCACAACATGTTACATTTGCCAAATTCAATTTGAAGAATATCATTCCTTTGTAAAAACTGTATTCATATTTTACAGTCAACACATTTCCTAAAAACATTTTGCCTGAATCAATGTTTAAAGGCACCTGATAAGTTGCATTGTCAGCATTATTGAAGACACATTATAATTCATGTACTGGTGTTGTAACAGCTGAAAATGTGTCCAAATAAGTGCAGTCCTCATAAGCACTGAGTAAAGCCAGAGACACAGACCATATGAAATAGGATATTAACACTGAGATTGTTTATTATTAGGGAACCATTGGGAAGTAGGTTCAAGTGTCCTTTTTGTGCTGCACAGAGTCAGAATGTAGAGCTACCTCTCTTTTCAGATCTGCCACTCTGCTCTCAGCAGCCTGACCATCCTGAGAAGTTGTTGAAATGGCGGCATATTTGCACATCGAAGCCTGTCCTACGTGTGCTGCTTTTCTGTCAGGAACGTTTGGAATGGCGTTGTCAGAAGTTGAAACTGATTTCTCTTGTAACGTTTGCTCAAACAGACATCCTTGTGTAAGCAGCTCTCTCTCCTTAGTATTTCTCCATTTCATTCTGCGATTCTGGAACCATATTTTTACCTTTCGAGTTGAAAATGTCAAAGACAGCATTAGTATCCTCGAGAATGTGACTTTAAGAAGTTCTGAGATTTACATATTAATGAACCGAAACCTGCAATCCATTCTAAAAGATGAAAGACTTAATAGCAATCTAGGTTTGTTCAATGTATCATTTTAATTGCATGACACTATGATTTTTAACTATAAATTCTGATTGTTATGATCCTGCCCCAGTAGCTACCCGATGAAGGAGCAGCGCTCCGAAAGCTTGTACCACCAAATAAACCTGGTGTTGTGTGATTTTTAACTTTGTCTACCCCAGTTCAACACCAGCATCTCCACATCATAGCATTGGTATTAGCATTGCAATAGCAATGGATAGCCAGGATTTGGCTGTTTTAGACTAAGCTTGCATTTTATACAGGCAGCTTAATCAAAATAATATAATTTCATCATTGGGAAGAATTAGGATGGAATGTTTTCAATTTAGAAGTCTTAAACTTTTCTGATAAGTAGTAAACAGATACAATTTTTCAAGTTAAATACTGCATTTAAACTAAACAGCTAATTGTGACAACATTATAAAATGGTGTAATGTTCCCTGTTAAAGCCCTTGCTCCTGACTGGTAAGGTAATTAACTACAGTTCACAAACATCTCCCTCCATCAGAGACCGACACAATCTTAATGGGTACTGCTCCACAAGCATGGGGATGATGCGGAGATAGGTCTTCATGACCACAGCTCATATAAGGATTGAGCCTACTCTTTACGGAGGCAGCTGATCTCACTGACAACCTAACACCCCTCAATTATGCCCCAAAGTCATGACTGACCCCTACGGTACTCACTGACCCCTCACAACTACTGACTGACCCCTACATACCTCATTGATGCCACATTATCCTGATACCCCACACGCTCCACACTGACCACCCTGCACAATCACTGTCTCACCCCCTCACTCCTCACTGACCCCAGCATCCTGACAGACCCCCCATACACTTCTGACTGTGAGGGTTACCGTGTTTGCATTCCAAACATTCTTTCTTCATTTTGTTTAAAGTAAAATTTATAAAGCAACAAGTGGAAATTGGCATTATTCACTGTTATGACAGTGATTAGATTAAGAAATAAACAAAATGGACTGCACGGTGACTCAGTGGTTAGCACTGCTGCCTCACAGGGCCAGGGACTCAGGTTTGATTCCAGCCTCGGGCGACTGTGTGTGGAGTTTGCACATTCTCCCCGTGTCTGTGTGTGTTTCCTCCCACAGTCCAAAAATGTGCAGATCAGGTGGATTGGCCATGCTAAATTGCCCATAGTATTAGGTACATTAGTCAGAGGGAAATGGGTCTGGGTGGGTTACTCTTCAGAGGGTGGGTGTGGATTTGTTGGGCTAAATGACCTGTTTCCACACTATAGGGAACCTAATCTAACCTGATAAAAAATCCCAATGTAATATCGTATACAAATTTCACTTAGTTCATCAGAAAATGAACTTTTGCGTCAGAGTTTAGATAATATTCTTCATGATTGCACATCAAAGAAGATGTGCATTTGAAGTTTAGTCTTGGCAGGTTCTGCAATATCTTTGCCTTGACCGGGTATAGTCTTCATTACTTGGACCACAATAAAGGTTAAACAAGTCATTGGGAAGTAATGACATATTCCAAGAGAATTGTAACAATGACCACTCAGTCCTCTAAACAAATGAGGATGTTTGAGGTCATGTTACTGCATGGAAACTGGTGGGATGCAGAAAAAAACAAAACACTGGAAAAACCGCTTCAGTTCTGAAGAGTCACATTGGACTTAAAACTCTTCCTTTTCCCCACAGATGCTGCCAAACTTGTTGAGTTTCTCCAGCATGCTCTGTTTTCATTTCAGATTTCCAGCATCTGCACTAAAATTGCTTTTGAGCAATTATAACCCAATTTGGTAGCACTGTAAACAGTTGCATACCATGCACTTTAGCGATGTGATTTATCTGCATTCAATACAGTGGAAAATTTCCTGTGGTCCAGGTCCCTAATGGTTTTATCTCTGGGTAAAATGCTTAGATGATGTCTCAGTAAATGAGCTCCTTTCCTGAATCACAATATCGATCGATACGGAGCACCTCTGAAATCCCAAGCTTTTGTAGATTTCCCAGATATGCTTTCGCAATTGAACCAGTTGTGAAAAACGTCTAGGTTTTCCAATTAGGGCAAACATCGAATAAAGCAGATTTGTACCCACTCTCAACAAAGTGAGTACCGTGGGCGGCACGGTGGCACAGTGGTTAGCACTGCTGCCTCACAGCGCCAGAGACCCGGGTTCAATTCCCGCCTCAGGCGACTGACTGTGTGGAGTTTGCACGTTCTCCCCGTGTCTGCGTGGGTTTCCTCTGGGTGCTCCGGTTTCCTCCCACAGTCGAAAGATGTGCAGGTCAGGTGAATTGGCCACGCTAAATTGCCCGTAGTGTTAGGTAAGGGGTAAATGTAGGGGTATGGGTGGGTTGCGCTTCGGCGGGTAGGTGTGGACTTGTTGGGCCGAAGGGCCTGTTTCCACACTGTAAGTAATCTAATCTAATCTAATGTAAAGTAATCTATCCAACATCAATGCTACATTGGAGGCTGATGTTCTGTCCTCCATTGAGGTATTTTGCTAAAGCATGCTGCTGAAAAATGTCCATTCTCCTTCCTTTTTGGCTGTGCTTCCTTCATGATTGCTGAGCCCAACACCAGCCTTGACAACAAGATTACAGACTTTGACACTGAAATAAACATCTTCAGCAGCCCTTGCATCCATCAGTTTAAGGAAATAAATGCACAGTGTACATGGACAGGGGCTTTTCCCCCAATCACACTTAGTTTAACATATACTTGCCTAACATGCTCACCCAACAGGAGAGGGGAGTGTGTGGTTCAGGAGCCAATCGAGCATATCATGAATTAATCTTCTGGAAAGCTAGGCCTGTAAAATCCAGCCACCTTTAAAGTTCTGTGTAATTAATATTCCTTACAACATGAAAGTGACCCTGCTGTATATTACTACTACTGCAAACTTTGCACATATGAAGTTGTATCCTGAGAGGGAGCTTTCCCCTCATAGAAGATCTAGGACCAGAAGGCACAATCTCAGAATTAAGGGCCACCGATCTAAAACTGAGTTGAGAAATAAGTTCTTCTCTCAAGGAGTCTTTGGAACTCCTGGTCACAGAGGATTGTTCAGCAGAGTCCCTGCGTGTACCTAAGGTTGAGATAGATTCTTGATCAGTCGGGGAATCAAGGGTTACAGAGGAAGGGGAAGGAAAGTGAAGAATGTTGGATCAGCCATGATCTTATTGGATGGCAGAGAAGACTCAAGGGGCCAAACGGCCTATCATGGTCTTGAAAAACAAACAATGACCATAAAGATCATATCACGACATCAAAACCATGAGTAGGCCGGGCAGACTAGATAGGGAGAGCTTGTTTTTGCTTGTAAAGGAAAATAAATAGAAGAGGGCACAGGCTCAAAGTGATGTGCAAATGAAACAAAGGTGATGCGGAAAAGACCTTTAACACCCAGTGAGTAGTTAGGGTCTGGAATACACTGTGGGGTAGGCATATTCAACTGAGGGCATTCAAGAGGGGCACTGGATGGTTATTTGGATGGAAATGGAGCGCAGGGAGATGGGGAAGAAACAGGATATTGTCACTAGTGACCAGAACAGGTACAGGACCAAATGGCCTCCTTCTGCACTGTAACTATTCTGTGGTTCCGTGATATCTTTTAATCAACTTTCCGCCAACGGTGTCTGGACGCCAAGATCTGGAACACACTGTCAATACTTCTCTGTTCTGCCTCACTTTCCCTTTTTATGGCACCCTTTGAGACCCACTTCTTTGGCCAAGCTTTTGATCATTGAACTCAATATCTCCTCAGGCAGCTCAGTGTCACATTTTCCTTCCTAATGCTCCTGGGAAGCATCTCGAAACTTTTGACTACTTCAAAGTCATGCTGTATAAACGTAAGTTGGTGCTTCTATTAATTGCTCACCAAGCGGGTTAAGATGCTGACAAAAAGGTACTGGAACTCCAAAGGACTGGTCTCTCATTAGAGCGAGAGCAAACCAGCCAATTAAACAAACTGATCCCATCAATGCTAAAAGATCATACCTGTGAATCTTTCAGCCCAAGGTGGGTGGCCAGTTTCTTCCTGTCTGTTTTACTGATGTATTTCTGTTTCTGAAAGGTTTTCTCCAATGCTTTCCTTTGTTCCTCAGAAAACACCACTCTCCGTAGGATTCCTCTTCGCACTTTGCTGTGACTAACCTGGGGCCAAAGCTGAAAGTCACAGCTCCTGAAAGTGCTGCTAACTAAAGAGCATAATAAACATTTTTAGGTCTGTAGGAAATGTTCAGAACTGACCTGCAAAACTCCCACTTACTAATTAATCTTTGGGGAAGCTGATTGGAATGTCACTGGCCTAGCAGAGCTGTGGGCTAATGCTCTGGGAACACAAATTGGAGTGGAGTGGGATCGAGGGGCCGAATGGCCTACTCCTATTCCTATTTCTGTGGTTTAAACAAATTCCATCAGGGGTACTTGATAATCCATGTTATTTATTGCAGGTAACTCTTACCAAAGCCAATTTAAGGATCTATAATTGATGAGCAATTGCAGAGTTTGTAGTTTGTGACCATCCCAGTTGGAATTTGATTCCTTTTGATTGGCCAAATCAAATTCTGTCTTTATTACTCAGTGTATCAGGCATTTTTAACAACTGTTTTAGGTTCACATTTTGCAAAGTCGCCTGTTTATAACAAACCAAATTTAAAATAAATTCATGCACGGATGGAAGGTGGAATTAAATATTGTACTGGTGTTCTGTTTTGCAGCAAACTGTATGAACCTTCTTATTGTCACATGTACCTGGGTACAATGAAAAGTTTTGTTTTGTGTGCAATGCAGACAGGTTATACCATACAAGGTGAATTAGAGTAATAGTGAGGAATATAATGTTACGGCTGCAGAGAAGGTGCACAGAGAGCGAGATCAACATTGTTGTGGTTCTGTTCGCCGAGCTGGGAATTTGTGTTGCAGACATTTCGTCCCCTGTCTAGGTGACATCCTCAGTACTTGGGAGCCTCCTGTGAAGCGCTTCTGTGATCTTTCCTCCAGCATTTGTAGTGGTTTGAATCTGCCGCTTCCGGTTGTCAGTTCCAGCTGTCCGCTGCAGTGGACGGTATATTGGGTCCAAGTTGATGTGCTTATTGATTGAATCTGTGGATGAGTGCCATGCCTCTAGGAATTCCCTGGCTGTTCTCGGTTTGGCTTGTCCTATAATAGTAGTGTTGTCCCAGTCGAATTCATGTTGCTTGTCATCTGCATGTGTGGCTAGCCACGAAACGACACGACCAGCTATCCTTAGTAGCCACACACACAGATGACGAGCAACATGAATTCGACTGGGACAACACTACTATATAGGACAAGCCAAACAGAGAACAGCCAGGGAATTCCTAGAGGCATGGCACTCATCCACAGATTCAATCAATAAGCACATCGACCTGGACCCAATATACCGGCCACTGCAACGGACAGCTGGAACTGACAACCGGAAGCGGCAGATTCAAACCACTACAAATGCCGGAGGAAAGATCACAGAAGCGCTTCACAGGAGGCTACCAAGCACTGAGGATGTCACCTAGACAGGGGACGAAACATCTGCAACACAAATTCCCAGCTCGGAGAACAGAACCACAACAACGAGCACCCGAGCTACAAATCTTCTCACAGACTTTGAGATCAACATTAAATTTAAAATTAGCAAGGTTCATTCAGAAGTCTAACAACAGTGAGGCAGAAGCTAGAGGGAGGCGTGGTGGCTCAGTGGTTAGCATTATGGCCTCACAGCGCCAGGGATCCGGGTTTGATTCTAGCCTCGGGTGACTGTCTATGTGGAGTTTGCACATTCTCCCTGTGTCTGCATGGGTTTCCTCGAGGTGTTCTGGTTTCCTTCCACAGTCCAAAGATGTGCAGGTTAAGTGAATTGGCCATGCTAAATTGCCCAAAGTGTTCAGGGATGTGTCGGTTAGGGGTAAATGTAGAGGAATGGGTTTGGGTGGGTGTGGTGTAAAATTCCAAGCAGTGGAATGTGGTGAAACGGTTAAAAATTATGTCCCAATACATGTGTGAATCTAACCAGAATGGAGGTGTTGCTTAGTCCCGTGTGAATCTTCTTATCTGTATGTAACCAGAATGGAATGTGTTTTTTAGCCTTGCTCTGCTGTTCACATGAATGTTTATATCTGGAAGGGAGTATATCAGCTGGAAAAGTCTCCAGTTCGGTGAGTCTGCTCCGGGGTTACGTTTAACCGCCGAGCGTGGGTTGTTGGCAACCGCTCTACGAGAACTGACGGCTCCCAGTTTTTGTAACATGTAGAGTGAGTATAAGCCAGACCCGTTGTGCGACGCTGCGGGGAATAAAATGCCCATATTCTAGCAGTCTCGCCTCTTGGTCGTTTGTTCTGTGTCAGACTACTCTCCTACGAACCTGACCTTGAGAATTTTTTAAAACAGTGGGATATCCTTCAGAGGGTCGGTGTGGACTTGTAGGGCTGAAGGGCCAGTTTCCATACTGTAGGGCATCGATTCTAGAGTCTCTTCGTTCATGTGTTTAAGCTTTGATATTGTCTCTTAAAATAGACACTAATTAATAGATTATCCTATAACCATCTTTTTGTTTGGAGGTGATTGTTTCAGAATTTTTTTTACATTACATGATAACGTCAATAAATTTTTGAAACACATGTATCGAGAGCTATGATTGCCATGAACCATCAGAACAATCCAATCATGAAACTCATTGGAAGTCTTATTTACATATCTGTACACAAATTAAATATTAATTAAAACATTATGTGGCCTGCAACATCAAGCAAATAGAAGTTTTAAATTAAAATCTTATTGAAAAAAATTATAAGGAGGTGAAACGTAGAAAAGAAGTTTCGAATAATAGGTTAATTAGCCAATTTAATGCAAAAATGGATGTAAATAGATCTTATTCATGAAACTAAGCTTAATGTTACTGAAAGTCAAGGTGAAGCACATATTAAATTGCTATTACATTCATAACTGACATTAGGAATCATTTTTATGTAGTTATGTCATTAGTGTAGGTAAGAGTGCAATATAATTAATGTATCCATTATATGTTTGACATCTGTATCAACCCATCTGCAACAACCCCTAGATAGTTGTAAGATTGTTTTTGGTGAGTTATGGAATGTGGCATCACTGGCTGGGCCAGCATTTATTGCATGTCCCTAGTTGTCCTTGAGAAGGTGGGGGTGAGCTACCTTCTTGAACCCAAAATGCCCTTAGAGAGGAAATTCCAGGATTTTGACCAAGTGACAGTGAAGGAACGGCGATTTCTTTCCAAGTCAGGATGGTGAGTGGCTTGGAGGGGAACTTGCAGAGAGTGGCGTTCCCATGTATCTGCTGACTTTGTCCTTCTGGATGGTAGCGGATTTGGAATGTGTTTTTTTAAGAACCTTTCGTGAATTTCTGCACTATATCTTGCAGATGGCAAATATTGCTGCTCCCGAGTCTCTGGTGATATTTATAGACATGATGCCAATCGAGAGGGTTGCTTTGTCTTGGATTATGATGAGTTTCTTCAGTGTTGTTGGAGCTGCAATCATCAAGGCAAGTAGGGAGCATTCTGTCACACTCCTGCCTTGTGCCTTGTAGATGGTGAACAGACTTTGGGGAGTCAGGAGGTGAGTTACTCACTGCAGATTCCTAGATTCTAACCTGCTCTTGTACCCTCTGTGTTTATATGTTCTGAAGAAGGTCACTGGACCCAAAATGTTAACTCTGATTTCTCTTCGCAGATGCTGCCAGACCTGCTGAGCTTTTCTAGCAAATTATGTTTTTGTTTCTGTGTTTATGTGGCTAGTTAAGTTCAGTTTCTTGTCAATGGTAATCACAGGACGTTGATAGTCGGGGGATCCAGTGACAGTAACACCGTTGACTGTCACAGGGCAGTGGTTAGTTTGTCTCTTATTGGTAATAGTCATTGCCTGGCATTTGTGTGGTGTGAATGTTACTTGTCATTGGTCAGCCTAAGACTGGATATTGTCCAGGTCTTGCTAAATTCAGACATGAACTGATTCAGTATTTGAGAAGTTGCAAATTATGCTGGACATTGCACAATCATCAGCAAACATCTTCACTTCTGACCTTTTGAAGGAGGGAAGGTAATTGATGAATTAGCTGAAGATGGTTGGACATCGGACTCTACCCTGAGGAACTCCAGTTCTTTCAACTACATTAATTTCACAAGTTTCACAAATGCAGAAAGATTGATAGTCAATGGAGAAGGATCTTTACTATTTTTACAGCAGCTCCTTTATTAAACTGACCCAACAAGTTATAGAGGAACCTATACTACACCATGAAGACAAAATAGACAATAAGTAAACACTAATTTTCCCACTTACTGGAGCTGACTAATATCAGTTAATGTTCCAAGAACTAATAAAGCAATTTCTCCATTTACTGCAATTTATGAAGTACCAGTGAGAATCTAACCTATATCTTTAGCACGTCAGAATTTGGTAACTTTTCAAACCACAGCATTTCCCTCATCCCACTATTTTCATCCTCTATGCATTGTAAATCCTTTATAATGCTGCTGTCATAGCCTTCCCTGAGTGAAGCTTGAGTTTCCATTGGTTGGATCTTACCAAGCTCCCCAAATCCCTAAACATACCTAGTTGTCTTCCTTTAAATGCCTCATCCTATCCTATTTCTGAGACTAACTTTCAGTCCCATGCCCATATTTGCACTACTCTGGTTGTAGGTCAATTCTAGATTCTCTGCCCCTGTTGCTCCATCACGAGCAAACCCTCTCTGGGCCACTATATCCCTACCCTTTGAAAGTACCTTCTAAAATCTCTACCCATTACTTACTCCCATTCTGCTTTCATGAGCCTGCTAAACATTCTGTCCAATTCTACATTGTTTTCCCTGCCTGCTTTCTGTTGACTTTCCTCTGCTCCTGGTTATAGGTTTGGAAGCACCTTTCCCCTGTAAGGAGCCCAATATAACAGCAACCAGTTGTTGGGATGAGAGAGCGAGGGTTTTTGGCTGGATGGAGATTTAATCATACAATCAGAAAAGTTATCCATGTCTTTGCTTCTAAGCTCTGTTCAACCACTGACTTGTATTCAGGTGGACATAACGGTCTACCCAGACCTGTTAAAGAAAGTCTATAAAAGTCAATTTAATTTATGTTTCAATGATTGCAGTTTGCAGAATTCCCCCAAATGGAATGTGACAGACAGAAGCTAAGACTTGCAAACAGAGCTTTATTTATGGCAGTACGAAAGGCTACTTGACCCCCTTCCAGTGTTTTCTTAATGTAGGCTGATTTGGAAAGTTCATCTGCACTGTGAAAAAATAGTGACGAGGTCGCGTGTGGATGAAGAAAGTGAAAGTGGCAATTGGTCATGGTCCTGTTGGCCATTGTATAGCAGCCACAGCCATGTAAAACGCTCTGTGGGAAAGTGGCAGCCCCCTGAAAACATCTCAGAGAGTCTCAGCTCATTAAACAGCCAGAATTTGCTGCTTCACTTGTCAAGAAGCATTCAAGTTGGCAACTCTTCTTTTGAGTTGTTTTTTTTTTTAAAGCTATTTAGTCACTGCAAATCTGAATTCACTCAACAGTCATTTGATTTAAAGCCTTCAGAAAACCAAACATCACAAAATGTATCACTAATGTGTTGAATGAATTTAATATTTAATTAGATACTAATCCTTCCCCTAATTTATTTAGGATGTTATTGATTTTAAATAATTTAAATATAGGTTATCTTTTACCCCTCCAGGGTAAATTGAGATATAATTACTATAGTACAAACATTGGATTAGATTAAGCGTTAAACAATAGATTACTTTCATACATTTTAAATAAGATAAAAAATTTTGCATTACTATTGTAAAGAACACAAGTCTTTGGAAACTTAAAAATATTAAGGAGAAGACTGAGTTATTAATACATTGACACGTTAATTGTGAGGCTGAAACGTGGCATTTGACTTGTAATCATTTTTCAGACCACATGAAATCGTATTGCTACGGTATACAAAACAAATCAAGCATTACTGATGCCGTACAAAAACTTACTCGGAAAAGCAGTGGGGGAGATCGACTGCTGACAGGACCCACCACAGCAAGCCAGGAAGACCTGGGGGAAAGTCGGCAGGAAACATTTGGATAAAGCTACAAATATTAAACCAGAACAAAATGAGATAAGTTTGTTCAGTGTACTTCACCCAACCTAAAATGATAAAAGCTACAAAAATATTTCTCAAATTGATTAACAGTGAAATATTCTGCACAACTCTAGTGTCTCAACATGTGCTGTAAAACAAAGAGCAAAATAATTTGAGTTTCTTGGGTGTGTTACACTACATTGCATTGTGTAAGCCTTTTTGTTGTTGGGTGTTTAGCATTCTTAGCAGTCAATATTTTTAGAATTAAAGAATGGTTCCAGCACAGAAAGAGACCATTCAGGCCATAATGTCACCATTACTTTCCTGTAGTCCCAGGGAACTGAAGTCCCTCATCCTTGGAACCCTGCTTACAAATCTTTTCTGCATCTTCTCTAACATTTATACATCCTTCCTAAAGTGTGGTGCTAAGAATGAGGCGCAATATCCAATTTAAGGCAGACTAGCATTTTACACTCTAAATAGTTTATTAAACTTTTTTAGGTGATTTGATTTATTATTGTCACATGTACCTAGGTACAGTGAAAATCTTTGTTTTGCGTGCAGTACAGGCAGATCATACCATACAAACTTCATAGGGTGATCGAACACACTCTCTCTCATCACACTTTCTCTCTAAGCTACACAGCCGCAGAGCTGCTAGAAAGTTCAACATGCTAACACACTGACTTCTGGCTCCCAGAGTCACCATTGCTTATAGAACTCTACTGTCCACATAGTGAAAAAAACACAATTCCAGGGAGCACAGTTCTCCTGTCACTGTCTAGGATCTGTGCACATCGATCCCCAGATCCCTCTGCTACTGCTTTCTGTTTACAATTGTACTTTTTATTTTGTAGTTTCTCTCTTCTTTTACCAACACAATGAATCATTTCACATTTCTCTGCATTAA
This sequence comes from Chiloscyllium plagiosum, assembly GCF_037043375.1. NCBI lineage: Eukaryota > Metazoa > Chordata > Chondrichthyes > Orectolobiformes > Hemiscylliidae > Chiloscyllium > Chiloscyllium plagiosum. Next base: position 7,111,591 of record NW_028270157.1, read on the forward strand.
ATTTCATCTGTCACTTATCCACACAGCCTATGCCCTTTTGAAGTTTAACAATTCCTTCTTGCCGTTCACAATATTTTCAAGTTTTATTTCATAATCAAACTTCAAAAATTGAGCTCTAGATACATATGTTTAGGTCATTCATTTTTGTAGGGAAAAGCAGAAATCCAAGCACCAATACGTTGCAGAACCCCACTATAACCATTCCTCCGATCCAAACCAGAACTAGTCACTGATACTGTCTACTTTCCCTCACTTGGTAAATTTTATATCCATTTTGTGAGTCTTTTTTATTCCACAATCTCTAACTTTGTTCATTCTTCTCAAATTTTTAGAAGTCCATGTACACAACATCAACCATATCCATCCTTTCTCTATTATCTCATCAAAAAAACTCAAATTATTAAGCATAATTTGCCTCAGTGGCTTTTCTTAATTAACCTGTATTTGCCCAACTGGTTGTTAATTTTGTCCTGAATCATATTTGCTAAACATTTCCTATCATCAAGCCTAAACAGAGTGGTCTGTAGTTACTGGGCATATCTTTTTGATCTTTTATTGATTAAGTATGTAACATTTGCAATTCTACAGTCATTCAGCAGAAACCTGTATCCATGAATAATTGGAAAATTACTGTCAGAACCTCCACATTTTTCATCCTTTCTTCTCTTAGTATCCTTGGGTGCATCTTATTTGGTCTTGGAGTCTTACTGGTGCATTAATACAGTGACCTACTTGTTTTGTTAATCAAAATGCTTAGCCAGACCTAAGAAAACTGATCAAGTATGGGATATCAGCATCTGATGAATCTCTATCCATTGGGTTGTAGTCTGGAAATTAAAAAATGAATTCAGGCTCAAAGTAGGTACCTTTAAATACTTCAAAATATTTTCACAGTATATATAAAAAAACAATTAAAAGGTATGCCCACATTAACTTTGAAGCATAAGAGGCTGATTCATCTTACATTCTTCAGTAAGAAAGTGATAAATCTACTTATATGAGGTTATTTGCCAAAGTGCACAGAACTCCCTCATGGGTTCCTTTACAGAGATTCTGATATATTCTCAGGGTTCTTTGCTTTTAATTCTTAATATCATGGATCTGGAAGTAAGCCGAGAACAGACGAGCTCCAATTCCCAACAAACAAATCCTATGAAATCTTTAAGAGCATGAACCATCTTATTATTCTTTAATACTTGCTCCAGTAAACATTTGAAATGTGACATTGAAAAACAGTTGAAACCGAAACATAATCAAAACAATGAAACTGGCCCAATAGAGGAAATCACTTCCTGTTTAATTTGAGACAACTTACATCCATCTATTATCACTTTACAGCCATGTTGCATTGATGTGGAGTCTGTAGTTTAACTGCAGGGATCAATGTTTAAATTATTCTTCACCATCAAGTTTAAAGGTAATCCATGACTTCATCTGAATGATAGAGAAATATTCCCCTTGGCTCACTTATGAATATTGCAGGGAAGCATATGAAATGTTCCAATTTATTTGGAAAAAAACATGCTGAAACTACACAACAGATTGATCAGCGTCTGGAAAATTAATGTTGGATGGTCAGACAGCTGAATATTTCCAGTGTGTTATTGTCTCCGTCACTCAAATTTTCTTTATAATTTGTGATTTTGTTTCAATTTTTAAGAAATATATTTACAGCAGGATTTTTTTAAATGGCATTTTAAATTTTGGGTAAGATTGAAGTTTAAACTTTATAACTTGGCTGGTTAAATATTACAAAGGCGACATTAATTAAACAACCTTTATCAGTTAAAGTGCATTTTCAAGAGAAAGCTTACATTCTTTGTGCAAATGCTGGAGTTGTTTGAATGAGTTTTCAAGCACCTTTTTGGGGATTTTTTTTTTTAATACAGCCCCAGTCCCTTTTTTGGTATAACACGTGTCATCACACGTTCTGTTCATTCACATCCTGAAGAAAGTTTTCTGGAGTTGAAACATTAATTCGGTTTCTCTCTCCACAAAAGCTGCCAAAGCTGCTGAGTTTCTCCAGCATTTTCCATGTTTGTTTCCAATTTCCAGCATCCACAGTATTTTGTTTTATATCATCAGACATTTCTGTGACTTGCAAAAAGTACTTTGGGGTTGCTACAAATGGATCTAAATTATACTGCTGGTTAAGGAAAATGGAGGTCTATGCAAGTGTACAAGCATATTTCGAGTCTCTTCTCCTCATCTAAACTTCTGCTCCCTCCCCTCCCAAAATATATTTCATTCATAAAATTTATAAATGTCCATTACATGACATTCCAAAGTTGATATTACGTCAATGTGTGAACCAATTCAATTTCTTCCGACACTGCATGTTACTGGATTTACAATTGCAATTAATATTTACGGTTTTCACTACATGTGACCATACAGCTGGAGCAGTTTCACCAATGTTCCAGCCTCTCTGTCACTGAAAGCCCTCAGGGAAGGTGGCTTTTCCCAATTGCCCTTTCCCATCAGCTGCTCCAAGTTTTAATGCCTCTGCACATTGTTCTGCACCTTGGAGTGCACCAATCTGCAACACTCCTGTTCCATTCAAGTGCAGGCTACATTACAAACAAATTTTTCAAGAAGTTGGCTGAACTCCAAATACACATCTAAGGAATCTCAAACTTTGTTACAATGATGATCTTCACAAGGAGACCTCACATCTCTTGGCGACATCCCATAGTTCGTCTTGATGTAAAGCTGAACCTATTTCTCCAAATTAGGTGATGCAGCTGGCCTGGTGGTGTTTCAGAAACGTCACTGGATATATGGCATTGTCAGAATGGATGAACACTGTCTGATCGTGTCAGGAATTATAGAATGGTGCTTTTTGTTCTTTTGGTTTCATGTATCGATGTGGTGGATCCAAACAACATCAGGCCAGCTTTCTAAATTTAGAAACAAGCTTGAAATGGGCAAAATCAAGTTTCAGTGATGCTGCAGAAAGTAACAATGCTGTGTGTCATAGTCATGATTTGGAGATGCCGGTGTTGGACTGGGGTGTACAAAGTTAAAAATCAACTAGGCAAAAGTGAGGACGGCAGATGCTGGAAACCAGAGTTTAGATCAGAGTGGTGCTGGAAAAACACAGCAGGTCGGGGGGGGGGGGGGGCAGCATCCGAGGAGCAGAAAAATCGACATTTCGGGCAAAAGCCCTTCATCAGGAATAGAGACAGGGAGCCTCCAGGGTGCAGAGATAAATGGGGAGGGGGGGGGGGGGGGGGGGGGGGGGCGGGGGTGCTGGGGAGAAGGTAGCTGATGAAGAAGCAGCACTCCGAAAGCAAGTGCTTCCAATTAAACCTATTGGACGATAACCTGGTGTTGTGTGATTTTTAACTTAAGTGTGTCATACTGACAGAACTGAGCTCCCCAGGGAACTCGTGGTTTATAGGTTATTGTGTTCAGAGATGTTATTACACACCCTGGAGCAGGTGAAACTTGAACAGAGACCTCCTGGCCCAGAAGTAGGAGCATTACCACTGTGCTATAAGAGTCTCGTCAACTCATGTTTTATACAATAACTAGTTTGGGATTCTGTTTGGCACGGACTGGTTGGACTGAAGGGTTTGTTTCTGTGCTGTAGACTCTGTGTCAGACATACAATAGGTTATCCTGTACCTATGGAAATAACAGGCAGGTCAATGTATCAGAGACACAAACACTACAGTGCCTGTCCTCACACAGATGTACATTTTTAAAAGTTTATTTCTATTTGTAGAAATGACATGGGTGTTCCTATTTCCATTAGAGTTCTAAATTGCCCTAGGAGACCCGAATAATGGCTTTGTTGTGGGCTGGAACGACATTGCATTCAGCATGAAGCCCAATTGGCAAGTACCCTGGGACAGTCATCTTGGATTCAGAATAACTTAATTTTGATTCATACCACTACTTTTGTGTTACCGTTTACTTGCTTCACTTTCAGTGCCAAAATGACACAACCTGCAATTTAGCTGTAATTTGTACTGTTAGCTTTTGGAATTTTATTTTATTTTTTTCTGCAAGAGCATTTAAATAAATTGCAATAAAATTACATCAAACTCTGGCTTAGAATATGAAGTAAATTGCAAAATTATACAAGGGCAATTTCCAAATATTACAAGTCAGCCCATGACAGAGCTCTTTTTTTACTAAATAGCAGCAGCAATATAAAACAGGGGCATCTGTTTATGGCACACTTACAGGTCAGATGCAAACACAAGATTTAATTCAGAAATGGCACTGTCAAAAATACTGCAGCACTGATAAATTGTGGTAACATTGATGTGGTCTGCTGAGTAAATAAAGAAGTGAAATCTTACCTATTTCAGGGTAGGAGGCAGTTTGAGTGCTGGAGGTGGCTGGCGCAGGCGAGGGGTTAACGAGCTGCTGAAAGGAGGGTCTTGTTGAACGGGGACCTCCCGAGGGACTGATTTGTTCCGCAGTTTGGGGCACTTTCACTGGGAAAGGGTTTCCAGCGCTCGGGCCATTCACCCGGAGCAAATTGTCAATGAGGAAACTTCTGCCCAAGTTGTGGAACGCGGGCAGCTGTGGTGAGTTCAGAAAAGGGAGTGAGGCCGGTTCTTCCCAGGACACTGACGGTGTTGGGATCAGACTGGGGAACATGATGGGAGTGAGCAACACAGAGCAAGTCCAATGTGGAGAGATAGCCTCTCACTCCAAGCAGCTACAGACACAAATACATCTAAAGGTGCGAGCGACAAGTGACTGTTCTGAATGTTGGAACTTTTTTGGAGGGGGAGTAAAGTCTGGAGGGAGTATGGCTTTCTCAATACAAACTGCGATGCAATTGGCCCGAAACTTTCCATGTGATTCTTTGGAAAGCTATGACCAATGTCATTGTGAGGGTCCGGAAGGTGTGTCCCTGTCACAAAGCAGCGTTACAACTCAAGGAAAAGTTCACTCATCCTTTCTCAAGCTAGCAAGTTACTCAAATGCTTCATTTACTCTCTTTTTTTCCACACAACTTTTCCTTTGCAAGTTTTCTCCCATCCCGAGGAACTCACAAGTTGTATGAAATAAGACGAAAAGCCGGATGCTGGAAATCTGAAACAAACTCAGAGAATTGCTGGAGAAACTCAGCAGGTCTGGCAGCATCTGTAGAGAGAGACAGGGAGAGGGGCAGGGTTAATGATTCGAGTCCAGTGATCAAGATCCTATAAAATAACCGAAGAACCGCTGGAGATCTGAAAGAAACCAAAACAGAAATTGCTGGAGAAACTCAGCAAGTTGAAACTGCCTCCTGGCGAAGAGTCGCGAGACTCGAAATGTTAACTGCTTCTCTCTCCACAGATGCTGCCAGCCCTGCTGAGTTTCCCTAGTAATTTCTGTTTTTGTGTATTACCAACCAATTCTATGAATATTTGTTATTTCCTATTCCTATAAATAATTTACAGAATAGACAATCGTGCGTTATAATTTAAATTTTGGGTTAAATCAGCGAATGTTCGAATTGAATTATTTTCTGAAGAAAAGTTTGGTTTAAAATTGTCATGCAAATTTATATACATCATTATAAATAGAAACTGCTTTGCTAACTGGGGCAATCGATCTACATAACTGCATGTGATTTTTGCAATGAAAAAATTCTTGATGAAACTGGTGCAGATTTATCAATCCAATTAAATATGGGGTTAGCTCACCAATTATTTTAAAAGAGCGTGTTTATTGTTCCCGGAAGTTGGTTCAATTCTCCTCCAGATGGGTAATATTATAAAATACTGAAAATTATTTTAAAATTTGTACGAAGTTATTTGCTAATTTTACTGGATTACACCAGTCTGTTTCTTAGGTGTTTTTTTTTTCAAATATTTACACACTTTTTCCACTGCAGACCAATAAAAATTAGTTCAATTTGAAATCGTTCCCCAAAAGCATTTGCCCCAGACATTAATTGCCAAATTGTGTTTGGCTGGAATCCTAAGACTTTTGATGGTTTTGTTTCCAGTTATATCTCTGAAACCATTTCCAATTTGTTAATCTAATTTATAGCAAATAAAATATTAATCAGGATGTTACAAACTGGAGTAAAATCTGGAGTAAAACTTTAACTGTGTGTGTGTTTCACCGACGCTGGTTTGTGAGCGTGTGATGAAAGTGAGACTTGTCTCTTGAGAAACTAGATGCTGCCAGTCTGCGTTATCAGCAACACTCCAGGCTGTGCTAAAGTTAGACTCCAGTTCAATTTCCCCAAATGGTCACCGTCTCAAACTCGTTAGAATCGCTGCTTGCCTCGTCAAATAGTAACTGGGAATTGGAAATAAAATCGACTTTTAAAGAGAGAAGCGTATATTAAGGCATAGCTAAATGATAAATATCACGTACATCTCTGGTTACATTTATTTCTCATTAACGTTTCTGGTTATATGTCTCTCCCACATACCCATAGAAATGCGATAATCTAATTTGAATGTTCAGGAAGTGATATGACTGTCCACATTATAATTTTCATCTTGGTACATGACCTGAACACACTCTTTGAGAAGTTTTTTTTTACTATTTAAAGGTATTCATTTATTTATCTATTTCTTAGGGCTAAAAGGATAATTGGGAGAATGTGGGGGCTGAGTTGGAAGATTAGCTATGGTCAGATTGGAATGTGGAGAAGATTTAAAGGGCTGAATGGCCTATTTTCTATGCCCCTCGTGACCTTCCTTATGGATTTAGACATTGTTTTAAAAATCTAATTTGTATTTTAAAAGACTAGCGACACGATGCAATGCTATGCTTCATTCTCCATGTGAATGTTAACAGTGAGAAATGGTGTTAAGTTTGAATAAATAGTCCATCCTGACCATCAGTGGAAAGGCAGTTCTCAGCGGGAAAACCTTGGGGTATTGGATGTTATCACTGGAGGATTCAGGTAGTTGGTCAATACCTGGCAATCCTTCCATAAGCGTCTTCGCGCCATTTCAGTGAAATTCCCTTTTTGTTTCTTTCAAACCTTCTCCATCAATAATTTGTATCGATTCAGGGATTTGGGGGGGGGGGGGGGGGGGGAGATTTCTCCAAAAAATCCTGCTGCTTCTTTGACGTCTTCATTACGAACTTTATTTGAATTTGTTAAAGTAACAAACAACGAGACAAAAGGGAAAATCTGCTGGTCATTTTGAGAACCGATGTTCTAACATCATTGCTACACTTTGCAGTAAACCAGTACTGCGCTTACATCTCCGGGAGACATTTGGTTTAATTTATGTCATAAAATCATGTTATAGATGCGAACCCGGAGTTTACACTGGCACTGATGCTACCAACATCGTTTTCTGATTGAAACTGTTAATTAAATGAACTTTTGACCAGTTTTACATCGAAGTGAATGTTAATTTGGGACACATAGTGGTGCTACACTGGGATAATCACCCGTTATAAGCGATGCAGCACCAGCGGAGGTGTGCGCTATTTACTCATTGGGATAAGCACAACACTGCCAGGAACAGAAGTTTACATCGGGTTGCTGTTTACTCCAATTCATTTTTTCTAAATTGTTGTTGTCATCATCAAAAAATATGGACTAAGCCCAATTAAAGTGTTCAACTCAATGGAAAACATCCCAATATCTCTCAGAGATAAATTAATCTAGCCAGCTGAGCGAACCATTCCCTCATAAAGAGCAGCTAATTTATATGCAGAGGTCATAAAAACTGCCCAAGACAAAGTAATTTATTTTATTCTGAAGGGTCTGAAGAAGGGGCACTGAAACAATAATTTTAGACCCACATTTCTCACTCTCAAACTAATTATAGAGTACACTTATTGCCAGTGTCTTAAATATATCTGTTCTGAAGAAAGGTCACTAGACTTGAAATGTTAACTCTGCTTTCTCCCCACAGATGCTGCCAGACCTGCTGAGTTTCTCCAACTATTTCAGCTTTTGTTCCTGATTTCCAACAACTACGGTTTTAAATTTATTTTACTGGTTTTGTTAAGGGATAAATTTTATCCTCAGTTTCCTGACCCACAATCAGTGAAGATTGGAGACAATATTTCATCCTCACTAACACTCAACACTGGAGCCCTCCAGAGGTACATACTCAACCTCTTACAGTACGTACTTGCTGTATACCCATGACTGTGTTGCCAAATACCAGACTAATGCCATTTACAAGTTCACTGATGACACCACCATAGTTGGTCAAATCTCAAATGGTGACGAGACAGACTACAGATGGGAGGTGGAAGACCTGGAAAAATAGTGCACTGAGAACAACCTCGCTCTCAATGCCGTCAAAACCAAGGAACTCATTATTGACTTACGGCTGGATATTACTCATGACCCCACCCCACCCCCACCCCACCCACCCACACACATTAACAGCACAGAAGTGGAATGAATGGAGAGTGTCAAGCTCCTGGAAGTGGTCATGCACAACAAGCTTTCTTGGACTCTTCATGTGGACGCACTGCTTACAAAGGCCCAACAACATCTCTTCTTCCTCAGGCAGCTGAGGAAATTTGGCAACTTTTATAGGTGCGCCATTGCAACCATTCTTCCTGGATGTATCACTACCTGGTATGGCAACTGTACCATTCAAGATCGGAGACAGTTACAGACAGTGGTGAACTCGGCCCGGACAATCACAAAGGCCAACCTCCCATCTATAGAATCCATGGGCGGCACGGTGGCACAGTGGTTAGTACTGTTGCCTCACAGTACCAGAGACCTGGGTTCAATTCCCGCCTCAGGCGACTGACTGTGTGGAGTTTGCACATTCTCCCAGTGTCTGCATGGGTTTCCTCCGGGTGCTCCGGTTTCCTCCCACAGTCCAAAGATGTGCAGGTCAGGTGAATTGGCCATGCTAAATTGCCCGTAGTATTAGGTGTAGGGGAATGGTTCTGGGTGGGTGCGCTTCGGCGGGTCGGTGTGGACTTGTTGGGCCAAAGGGCCTGTTTCCACACTATAAGTAATCTAATCTACCAGGCCTGCTATCAAGGAAAGGACACCAGCATTGTCAAAGACCCATTCCACCCTGGCAATGTTTTTCTACAACCTCTACCATCAAGAAGGAGGTACCGAAGCCTGAGCACACGCACCAGCTGGTTTCGTAACAATTTCTACCCTACTGTTGTTAGAATACTGAATGGACTCACAAACTCTTAACATTCGCCTGAAGCTGTGTTTTTGTTTTTGCCGCTGTTTACCTATTATTTACTACCTACGCTACTTAATTCTGTAATCTGCCTTTATTGCTCGCAAGACAAAGCTTTTCACTGTGCACGTGACAATAAATTCAATTCAATTCAATTCAATAAACATCAGTTTAACATTTCCCCCAAACGTTTGCACCTCTCTGTACTATGTTTCAGTGATAGACTTGGTTTATGTCTTCAAATTATGGAGTGGCCTTGAACCCATAATCTTCCGAATGAAAGGATTAGCAATGATGTGAATGAACTGTTAGACAGTATATTGTTGGAGTATATTCTAGTGGGAAAGTTTGGCAAAAAATTCCTCCGTTTATAAATTTTGCTACAGGTTCAAATCATTTAACAATTCATCATTAGAACATTGCCTTAGATATTGCAGTATATTACTGGAGCATCTATGTAGACTGTGGATAGTCTGTTTCAGGGTGAAGATGAGTTCCATAAATTCTATTCCTGTAAGTACTTTATAGATTAGACATTATGCATTATAATTTCAGCTTTGGGTTCAATCAACATGTTAGATAAAAACTGTTGTTAAAATTGTGTTGTTTTCTGAAGGAACGTTTTGGTTCAAGTTGCCATGCAAATTTATATGCATCATCACAAACAGAAAATCTTCTGTAAACCCAGGGCAATCAACTTGCATTTTAGGCTGTGGTTTTTAAATTAATTTTACAATAAAAAAACTTTGATGTAATTGGTACAGTTTTACTAATCCAATGAAAATGGGATTATTGCAAGGGTCACTGGACCCGAAATGTTAACTCTGTTTTCTCTCCAAAGATGCTGACAGACCTGTTGAGTTTTTCCAGCAATTTCTATTTCTATTTTAAAGCGGGTATTTGTTGTCCCTGTAAGTGGGTGCAATTCCCCTCTAGATGGGTAATATGATGCTAAAACACTGAAAATGATTTTACAATTTATATGGAGCTAGTTGCTAATTTTGTTAGGGTACACCAGTCTGTTTCTAGTAAATTATATGTTTTCAAACATTTAACTGGTTTTAAAATGTGTCCACTATAGACCAATAAAAGTTAGCTCAATTTGTCCCAAAACAACCACACAAATGGAAAACTTCGTCTGGTTCTGTATTCTGATTTGGAAATGACACCCAGATTCATTTTCAGAACCAGCTTTCCATCTGAAATCTTTGAAGACAGAATTAAAGATTATTATAATTCAATTTAGGCTTATTCTGAGGAGGACTTGACAGGTTAGACGCAGAGAGGTTGTTTTGCCTTATGGGAGAGTCCAGGACCAGAGGGTATCATCTCAGAATAAGGGGTAGCACATTGAAGACAGAGTTGAGGAAAAGTTTCTTCTCATGGAGGGTAGTGAATCTGTCTAGTTCTTTACCACAAAGGACTGTTGTATACCCAAGTTTATCCAAAGCTGAGGTAATGCTGATTATTTTTAATCAGTAAGAGAATGAAGGGTCAGGATTCTCTAAGGTTAACATGCAGGTTCAGTTGGCAGCTAGAAAGGCAAATGCAATGTTAGCATTCATTTCAAGCGGACTAGATTACAGGAGCAGAGTTGTACTGCTGAGGCTATGTAAGGGTCTGGTCAGACCGCATTTGGAATATTTCCAGCAATTTTGGGCCCCTTTTCTAAGGAAGAGTTGAAGAGGTCCAGACGAGGTTCACAAGAATGATCCCAGGATGAAGGGCTTGTCATACGAAGAGTGGTTGAGGACCCTGAGTCTGTACTTGATGGAGTTTAGAAGGATGAAGGAGGATGTTATTGAAACTTATAGAATATTGAGGGGCCTGAATAGAGTGGATGTCGAGAAGATATTTACACTAGTAATAGAGACTATGACCTGAGGGCACAGTCTCGGAGTGAAGGGACAATCCTGAGATGAGATGAAACTTCTTCAACCAGGAGGTGGAGAATCTGTGGAACAAATTGCCATGGAGGGCTGTGGAGGCCAAGTCATTGAGTATGTTGAAGACAGAGATGGATAGGTCCTTGATTAGTAAGGGGGATCAAGGGTTATCAGGAGAAGGCAGAACAATGAGGTTGAGAAACATATCAACCATGATTGAATGTGGAGCAGACTTGATGGGCTAAATAGCCTAATTCTGCTCCTATATCTTATGGCCTTATGGTAATGGGGAAATGGTAGGAAAGTGGAGCTGAAGGTTATCAGATCAGTCATGATCACATTGAATGGCAGAACCTACTCAATGGAATGAGTGATCTCCTTTTGTTCCTATGGCTGACGGTTTTATGTAACGTGTGTTTATAATGCCATCATCATGTGGATGGGATTCATCAACATCAGCCAGATTTTTCAGTAAGCAAACTAACAGAAACTTTGGGCCCAGATTAAAAATAAATGTATAAATGTAATGTCAAATATTTTGCAACTGCTACAGTTGATGTAATGTCATCTTCAAACCCACCTTCCCTGATAATTTTGTACTCCGTTACAGTCCACATCAAACTAAAGTTAATTTGCTTGTTTCTAGTTTACATTTCAGTTTTTAGCACGTCCAGCCATTTAGCACGTCCAGACCCCTGGAGGTGACTAAATATTATAAAACTGTATATCCTTCTGCAGTACCAGTTCATAGAGTAAGACAATTCATTGCTTAGAGTTTGTTTGAAAAAGAAATGTATGGCCACAAGAGGAATAAATCAATCCACAAACATACAATGTGTTGTCCGTTCTTCATTGTCCATTTCAAATAAAAATGAGCAAACTTTATCTTGAAGAGAATTTAAATGGGAAAAGAAATAGCCATGTGCAAACAGAGTATGACAAGTCAAAGATTTCTGAGGCATTTGGCAGAAAGTGGGGTCCTATGAAATTTTTACCTATTGTTTGGAAGGACTTGATCAGATTTTTACCAGTTCACAATTGCATGTAGTGTCAGATAATCCCTTTCCTTCACTTGTATAATGGAAATGTTATGATGATAATGACTTATGATTATGACATGATGATGGGATACTTTAATAGCTGATTTTCTTTTTAAATCTTACTTTAAGAAATGCTAAGTGCATTTGTTACTTTAATTAATTGGTGTAGGTGTACCTGGTGCATTGTTGAAGTTCTAATCAAATAATCGTTTGAAATGCACAACAAAAATATTTTTCTAAAATTGTGAAGGGCAACTTTGAGATATTTGAGTCTTCGAAGCATCAGTTATTATTAAAAGTTATGCTGAAAGTTGAGACAATTATCACATCCATTATGTCTATGAACTTCTTATCAGTTACTTGTTCTTGTCAGACAATATTTGATTTTTCTCTCTCTCTCTCTCTCTCTCTCTGGATCTTACCATGTAATTTGCCATCTGACCTTCTGTAAATATCCATTAGGAGGAGTGTGAGTGTGTCTCTAAGTCAAACTTCACTGTGGAGAAAAGCAGAACATTCAAATCAAAAGAAAATTCCTTCAGCAGACTTCTCAAATAAACTTGAGCAGTCAGTAATTTTGTGAATAAAAATGTCACAATAAATAAGTGCATAAAATCATTAGAAATAGTAACAGGAATAGGCTGTTCCTCCCCTCAAGCCTGCTTCGCCATTCAATAGGATAATGGCTGATCCAACACTCCTCACGTCTAATTTCCTGCAATTTCCACATAGCCCTTGATTCCCCGACTGATCAAGAATACATTTCAGCTTTAAATATACTTAAGGACACTGCCCCCACAAACAGGTCAATGTCTTTGACTTCCCCACTTCATTTTAAAATCGAGTATCATTCTTCAACTAACCATTCACCCTCCTATATTTCATTTCAGCAAAAGCTATGAACTGTGAGCCTTGTCTTGATTATGGGAAAAATATTCCCATTTTCTCTTTGTCGAGTGAGAACTTTGAATGAGTTCTGGCTCAGAGCAACAATGTTCCTGTCCTTACCTCATTAATTTTGTAACAGTGCTCTTTATACACAAACAAGGAACAAGAGGAGGCCACTCAACCCTTTGAGTCTGCTCCGCCATTCAATAAGATCATAGCTGATCGGATTTTAACCTCAACTTTACATTCCTGCATACCCCTGATAATCTCTCACCATCTTGGTCATCAAGAATCATTCTACCTCTGCCCTATAGATACTTTAAGATTTTGACTCCGCTGCCTTTTGAGGAAGACATACAAACCTCTGAGAGCAAAGAAATGTTCCCTCATCTCTGTCTTGAACGAGTGACAATTTATTTTAAACTATGACCCCTTGTTCTATATTCTCCCACAAGAGGAAACATTGATCCCACATCCAGATGGTCAAATCTTCTCAGGATCTTATATGATTCAATTAAGTCGCCTCTGACTCTTCTAAACTCCAGCAGATACAGGCCCGGCCTGTCGAGCCTTTCCTCATAGACAATCTGATCATTCCCGGTCTTAGTCTTCTCTGAACTGTTTCCAATGTAGTCATTGGCTCTTTTCTTGTACAACCATGTGGTAGGAGAGGTAAGACTGCTCACCACTGCTGGGACCCTGCGGTGTGCACATTGCTGTTACCACGGTTAAAGCCCAACTGCCCATCACTTCAGATGCTGCAAACCAGGAACTGTCCCTCTCACTGCACTGCTTGAACATTATCACCAAGAACGTGGCCCAGCAAGGAAGGTTTACAGGTGCTGGTGGGCAGTATGGCAGAGAAGGGAGCCATCCTTTATCCAGCTGACCATTCCTCCAAACACAGCCAGCCCTGACCCAGAGAGCAGCCCAGGTCAGTGCTGTGTCCTGGGTTAAAAAGAACACCCAGCCGAGTGGGTCAATAGCCTTTCATGCTCCAGAGATGTGCGTGCCAACATCCTCTCCTTGTTGTCTCACACAGACAGGGATGTCACTCACTCCTAAGCTGCCTCTGCACACACATCTCTACCCGACTAAAGGACTGGCGATTGCATGCAGCAGGTCCTCTGTCAGCTCTCACCCACTTCATCCTCTGAATTTCCTGCTCACTCACTGGGGCCACCTTAGCTTGTCTCCGACTCCTGCATCACCACTTGCACTTGCAAGCACTTCCATCATACTCAATCCCTCCCTTTGTCTCATTGACCCACCTGTAATGCCCAGGTTGGATGGATTTGAGCTGCAGGACTGTACTGAGGCCCAATCCCCAGGTTGAAAGACATGGATCCCTGGTCAGACTCACCAGCTTTAAGGGCATTTAATTGGTCTTTGGATAAACATATTGATGATAATGGAATAGTAAAGGTTAGAAGGGCTTCAGATTGGTTTCACAGGTTGGTGCAACACTGAGGGCCGAAGGGCCTATACTGTACTGTAATGTTCTATGTTCAGACAAAGTGCCTGACTGACTGTAGGCAATCCTGCACTGGAGTCGGACAAGTGTCTGTGGCATTACACCCTGACTGACCCTTCACCCACTAAAGTCTGCTCCCCTTTGACTTTCACACATGGCCATTTAGTTGCAGTGCGTTGGCTACATAAGCTATTGGCATTTGCTGTGGATGTGATGTTGAGGTAGCTCAGGACTGTACAGTGATGTGTCCATTCCTTCAGATCTCCCCACTGCCACAAGCTGCCTGCCTCTCACTCTGCACTAAAGATCAATGCAAGGTACAGAGCTTGGAAATCTTAAGTCGGTGAATGCATTTTACAAAAGCAAGCCAAGCGCCATCAGCTGCACCCTGTGTAGATAAATTTGAATTTAAAGGATAATTTCCCAGAGGTTTCATTATAAAAAGTTTATACATTTCTAACAAAAACAAATCCATACAATTATTATTCAGAGAAGTTGGAAATCTGAAAGTAAAACAAAATATCCTACAAACTTTCAACTTGATTGAATTTTTCGAGGAGGTGACAAAGGTTATCGATGAGGGTGGATGTAGTCTACATGGAGTTTTGTTTAGTAAGGCTTTTGATAAAGTCCCTCATGATTGGCTCATCCAGAAGATTAAGATGCATGGAATCCAAGGTGACTTGGCCGCATGGAATCAGAATTGGCTTGCCCATCGGAGACAGAGGTAGTGATCAGCGGGTGTTTTTCAGGCTGGAGGTCCGTGACTAGTGGTGTTCCACAGGGACCTCTGCTGTTTGTGGTATACATATAAATGACTTAGATGAAAATGTAGGTGGGTGGGTTAGTAAGTTTGCAAATAATACAAGGATCGGTGAAGTTGTGGGTAGTGCAGAAGGTTGTCAAAAGATACAGCAGGATATAGATCAGTTGCAGATGTGGGTGGAGAAATGACAGATGGAGTTTAATCTGGGTCAGTGTGAAGCGCTGCACTTTGGAAATGTTAAGGAAAAGTATACAGTTAATGGCAGGACCCTGAACAGCATTGATGTACAGAGGGATCTTCGGGTTCAAATCCATAACTCCCCGAAAACGGCCACATACATAGATAGGGTGGTAAAGAAGGCAAATGGCATGCATGCCTTTAATGGTCAGGGAATTGAGTACAAGAATCAGGATGTCATGTTGCAGTGTTATAAATCTTTGGTTAGGTCACACTTAGACTGTTGCCTTCAATTCTGTTCGCCACATTACAGGAAGGATGTGGAGGCTTTGGAGAGGGTGCAGGAGAGGTTTACCAGGATGCTGCCTGGATTAGAGGGTATGAGCTATAAGAAGAGGCTAGAAAACTCATGTTTTTTTTCTCTGGAGTGGCAGAAGCTGAGGGGAGACTTGATAGAAGTCTATAAAATTATGGGATGCAGATAGGATTGACGATCAGAATCTTTTCCCCAGAGTTGAAGTGTCTAATACTAGGGGGCATGCATTTAAGGTGTGAGGGGTGAACGTTCAAAGGAGATGTGAGGGGTGAGTGTTTTTACACAGAGAGTGGTAGGAGTCTGGAACATGCTGTTAGGGATGGTGGTGGAGGCAGATACAATAGGCCATTAGAGGGACTTTTCAATGAATGTGCAAGGAATGGAGGGATATGGACCAAGGGCAGGCAGAAGGGATTAGTTTAATTTGGTGCCACGTTCAGCACAACATTGTGGGCCGAAGGGCCTGTACTTGCTATGTTCTATGTCCTGTGTCAGGTTGTATCTGTGGAGAGCAAAACCAAGTTCGCATTACAAGCTACATTTAATGGGAAATCATTGACTGAAATGTTTTTAGAGGCTTTCAAAATAATTAAAATTTTGAGTAAATTAGAAAAAGACACATGGGGGAAAGTAGACAGTTCTTGCATGATCCAGTGGAGGACCAAAATAAATCAAATGCCCTTGTTCTTTTTTTAAAATCAATCTGCTCTGACATATTATGACATAAGTCTGTGGTATGGGTATAGTTTCTATAGTATTGGGCTGTTCTCTCACTGGACAGATGGAGACTGATGGTGCTCTAACATGTGGGTCTCTCCATCTCAGGAGATGAGAGAGGTTGAGAGTTTCATGGTAATGTCAGCTGGGAATTGAACCCATGTGGTTTGCACTGCTGCCTCGCAACGCCAGGGGCCCGGGTTCAATTCCAGCCTTAGGCCACGATCTGTGTGGAGTTTGCACATTCTCTCCATGTTTCCATGGGTTTCCCCCCGGTGCTCCAGTTTCCTCCCACAATCCAAAGATGTGCAGATTG
Source organism: Chiloscyllium plagiosum (assembly GCF_037043375.1). NCBI lineage: Eukaryota > Metazoa > Chordata > Chondrichthyes > Orectolobiformes > Hemiscylliidae > Chiloscyllium > Chiloscyllium plagiosum. The sequence goes on from NW_028270157.1 coordinate 7,128,272, forward strand.
GGTGGATTAGCTATGCTAAATTACTCATAGTGCCAGGGATGTTCAGGGTATTTGGATTAGCCATGGGAAATGTAGGGATAGAGATAGGGTGGGGGGAGGTGGGTCTGTAGGATGCCCTTCGGAGGGTCAGTGTGGTCTCATTGGGCCAAATGGCCTGTTTCCATATTGTTGGGATTCTATGATTCTATGGCCGTATATTGTTGGCACTATCCCACATTGCAAACCAGCCATCCAGCCAACCGAGCTAACCAGCCCAGTTCACATCTGTGGTAGGTAGGACTTGAATACTGACCTGGGAGAAAGTGAGGACTGCAAATGCTGGAGACTAGAGTCGAAAAGCATGGCACTGCAAAAGCACAGCTGGTCAGGCAACATCGAAGGAGCAGGAGAGTCAATATTTTGGGCATAAGCCCTTCATCAGGAATGTGCTTTCCCAGCGATACCCTTTTCGACTTTGAGTGCTGATCCTCTGACCCAGGGGTAGAGATACTACCTCTAAGCCACAAGATCCCTAATGCCCTACTGTAATATTCTATAGTTCCATTTTTCTGTAATAATTGTTGATGCTGATTTGGCTGTGTCTTGTGTGTTGATTATTTACTTAAGCATATAAATGAACACTGGATAAAATACAATTTTGTAACTCAAAGGATCTAGAATTAATGACTCCTTTTCACAGGAGTCAGCCAAAATCAAAGTTGTTCCAGGTGGAATGATGGAGCTCTGGGACTGGTGAAAGGCTGTAATTTTAATTGAGGCTTGTAGGTGACACCATAAACTCTGAAAGTGAAACACTGCAATTTCTGGCCAATAACTGACACTGACATTTGTTTAAAAAACACTTTGTAATCACTGTCGAATATATTACTGTTCCAAGAACATGCAATTTTAATTATAGGTGTTTTTTACTATGACTTTTGTGTATCTTCTGTATTAACAAGCAGCTGTCAGTGTGAATGGCTATTACCATTGCATTTGATGTCCTTGTGATGTTCACTGAATAGGATTAATGACTGCAATGTAATTAACAAGGACTTACTGAGAAATGCCATTTAGCTTCATTCTGGGAAATGTTTGTCTGGTATCTTTTAAAAAGTATTATTTTTGAGTTTTTTGTTTTTGTTTGAAAGTCAAATAGAAGTGGAACAATTAATTGCCTGCAAAGTACCACACTCCTTTATTTTACTGGAAAAGTGAAAGAAAACAGCTGTTGATATTGACACACTGCCTTTCCTCACAAGCTAACTGCCTCTTAAAGGACTGTCCTTAATTTGTATTACTGGCCGAATGATCATTAAACCTCTGAAGAACACAATTAAAAAATAAGTAATTCAGCAATCCATAGGATTGCCTACAACATTTTGCATTGACCAGATTTGATTCCACACTTGGACAACAGTCTGTGTGGAGTTTGCACATTCTCACCGTGTCTGTGTGGGTTTCCTCCAGGTGCTCCGGTTTCCTCTGACAGTTCAAAGATGTATAGATTAGGTGGATTGGCCATGCTAAATTGCTCATAGTGTCCAGGGATGTGGATTAACCATGGGAAGTGTTGGATTATAGGGATGAGGCAGAGGGGGGGGTCTGGGTGGGATGCTCTTCGGAGGGCTGGTGTGCATCCGATGGACTGAATGGCCTACTTCCACACTGTAAGGATTCTGTGATTCTTGGAGTAAAGGCAAACATCACTTCTTTCAGAGGATACCCCTCACTGTCAGAAGAATGTCACTGCCAATTGGATGAGGCCCTTACTTAAGGATCCCAATTGGTGTCCATACAGCCTGTCATATTTGCCCCATTCACAAAACATCATGGAGGCAGGAAGGCATCGGGGATGTCACACCTTCCCACACTCCAATTCCTTCTCACAACCTTTTGATAGCCTCCCACCTCCGACCAGACTGATCCCTGCGTTGGCAGCACTGACGCAGGAAGGGAGACCGGACCGATTAGGACTATACTCACCGGGATTGAAAAGATTGAGGAAGGGAGATCACACAGAAACCTATAAAATTCTAACAGAACTAGACAGGGTAAATGCAGGAAGCATGGCAACATAGCTCAGGGATGGGCAGAACTGGCAGCTTAATGTTCCAGGATAGAAAGAGAGGCAAGAGAGGAAGAGAAGTGGCATTTTTAATAAGGGATAGCATTACAGCTGTGCTGAGGGAAGATACTCCTGGAAAAACATCCACGGAAGTTATTTGGGTGGAACTGAGAAATAAGAAAGGGATGATCACCTTATTGGGATTGTATTATAGACCCCCCCAATAGTCAGAGAGAAATTGAGAAACAAACTTGTAAGGAGATCTCAGCTATCTGTAAGAATAATAGGGTAGTTATGGTAGGGGATTTTAACTTTCCAAACATAGACTGGGACTGCCATAGTGTTAAAGGTTTAAATGGAGAGGAATTCCTTAAGTGTGTACAAGACAATTTTCTGATTCAGTATGTGGATGTACCTACTAGAGAAGGTGCAAATCTTGACCTACTCTTGGGAAATAAGGCAGGGCAGGTGACTGAGGTGTCAGTGGGCGAGCACTTTGGGCCCAGCGACCATAATTCTATTCATTTTAAAATAGTGATGGAAAAGGGTAGACCAGATCTAAAAGTTGAAGTTCTAAATTGGAGAAAGGCCAATTTTGACAGTATTAGGCAAGAATTTTTGAAAGTTGATTGGAGGCAGATGTTCGCAGGTAAAGGGACGGCTGGAAAATGGGAAGCCTTCAGAAATAAGATAACAAGAATCCAGAGAAAGTACATTCCTGTCAGGGTGAAAGGGAAGGCGGGTAGGTATAGGGAATGCTGGATGACTAAAGAAATTGAGGGCTTGGTTAAGAAAAAGAAGGAAGTATATGTAAGGTATAGACAGGATAGATCGAGTGAATCCTTAATAGAGTATAAAGAAAGTAGGAGTATACTTGAGGGAAATCAGGAGGGCAAAACGGGGACATGAGATAGCTTTGGCAAATAGAATTAAGGAGAATCCAAAGGGTTTTTACAAATATATTAAGGACAAAAGGGTAACCAAGGAGAGAATAGGGCCCCTCAAAGATCAGCAAGGCGGCCTTTGTGTGGAGGCACAGAAAATGGGGGAGATACTAAATGAATATTTTGCATCAGTATTTACTGTGGAAAAGGATATGGAAGATATAGATTGTAGGGTAATAGATGGTGACATCTTGAAAAATGTCCAGATTACAGAGGAATAAGTGCTGGACGTCTTGAAATGGTTAAAGTGGATAAATCCCTAGGACCTGATCAGGTGTACCCGAGAATTCTGTGGGAAGCTAGAGAAGTGATTGCTGGGCCTCTTGTTGAGATATTTGTATCATCGATAGTCACAGGTGAGGTGCTGGAAGACTGGAGGTTGGCAAACGTGGTGCCACTTTTTAAGAAGGGCAGTAAAGACAAGCCAGGGAACTATAGACTAGTGAGCCTGACTTCGGTGGTGGGTAAGTTATTGGAGGGAATCCTGAGGGACAGGATGTACATGTATTTGGAAAGGCAAGGACTGACTCGGGATAGTCAACACGGCGTTGTGCGTGGGAAATCATGTCTCACAAACTTGATTGAGTTTTTTGAAGAAGTAACAAGGAAGATTGATGAGGGCAGAGCAGTAGATGTGATCTATATGGACTTCAGTAAGATGTTCGACAAGGCTCCCCATGGGAGACTGATTAGCAAGGTTAGATTTCATGGAATACAGGGGGAACTAGCCATTTGGATACAGAACTGGCTCAAAGGTAGACGACAGAGGGTGGTGGTGGAGGGTTGTTTTTCAGACTGGAGGCCTGTGACCAGTGGAGTGCCACAAGGATCGGTGCTGGGCCCACGACGTTTTGTCATTTACATAAATGATTTGGATGTGAGCATAAGAGGTACAGTTAGTAAGTTTGCAGATGACACCAAAATTGGAGGTGTAGTGGACAGTGAAGACGGTTACCTCAGATTACAACAGGATCTGGACCAGATGGGCCAATGGGCAGAGAAGTGGCAGATGGAGTTTAATTCAGATAAATGCGAGGTGCTGCATTTTGGGAAAGCAAATCTTAGCAGGACTTATACACTTAATGGTAAGGTCCTAGGGAGTGTTGCAGAACAAAGAGACCTTGGAGTGCAGGTTAATAGCTCCTTGAAAGTGGAGTCGTACGTAGATAGGATAGTGAAGAAGGCGTTTGGTAGGCTTTCCTTTATCAGTCAGAGTATTGAGTACAGGAGTTGGGAGGTCATGTTGCAGCTGTACACGACATTGGTTAGGCCACTGTTGGAATATTGCGTGCAATTCTGGTCTCCTTCCTATTGGAAAGATGTTGTGAAACTTGAAAGGGTTCAGAAAAGATTTATAAGGATGTTGCCAGGGTTGGAGGATCTGAGCTACAGGGAGATGCGGAACAGACTAGGGCTGTTTTCCCTGAGCTGAGGGGTGACCTTATAGAGGTTTACAAAATTATGAGGGGCATGGAATAGGATAAATAGACAAAGTCTATTCCCTAGGGTTGGGGAGTCCAGAACTAGAGTGCATAGGTGTAGGGTGAGAGGTGAAAGATATAAAAGAGAACCAAGGGGCAACCTTTTCATGCAGAGGGTAATACACTAATGGAATGAGCTGCCAGAGGACGTGGTGGAGGCTAGTACAATTGCAACATTTAGGAGGCATTTAGATGGGTATATGAATAAGAAGGGTTTGGAGGGATATGGGCCAGGTGCTGGCAGGTGGGACTAGAATGGGTTGGGAATATCTGGTCGGCCTGGACCGAGGGTCTGTTTCTAAGCTGTACATCTCTATGACTGTATGTTCCCAATGACCAGGCAGTCCAGAACCAGAGGGTCACATTGTGAAGATATGGGGTAGGCCATTTAGGACTGAGATGACAAGAAATGTCTTCACCTAGCAAGCAGTGAGCCTGTGGAGGTCTCTGTCACCGAAAGAAATTGAGGCCATAATGTTAAATGTTTTCAGGAAGGAGTTATAGTCCTTAGGGCTAAAGGCATCAAACGGTTTGGGAGAAAATGGGAATAGGGACTGAGTTGGATGGTCAGCCAAGACCATATTGAATGATGGGTGAAATAACTGCAGAGTCTAGTATCCTGTCACCAAGTCACCCTTTATTTACATGGTTCAGAATCACACTACACCAGGTTTATTTGGAAATACTGTCTTTTGGAGCACTGCCCCTTCATCAGATGGTTGTGGAACATGACCATACAACACAGAATTTATAGCAAAAGGATTACAGTGTCATGGAGTTATGATATATTAAGCAACTTTAGTTAAAAAGCACACAAAACCAAGTTACAGATCTTAATCTAAATTTGTTTAAGTCTTTCATCTTTTTAGAATGGGATATGGTGGTTTAGGTTCTTTAATATGTAAATCACAGAATTACATTCTCAAGGTGGCCTCTAATAATAGTGTCATCCTCAGCTCAGACAATGTATTAAATGTTTGAAGGTAACGATTTACATGTGCACTCTACATGGGCTGTGACCAGCTCGTTCAAAGCCAGTCTCTAGACTGAAGACCTTCTGAACCTCTGTTTATTTATTTATTGCTTTTTTTTTTGAGGCTATTATCTCATCACCAAGTCCCCTTTATCTACACAGAGTCCTTGACACTTCTCCAGCTCTCAGTAAACAGAACAATCTCGTTTATTTTTTTTAAAAATGTGGCACTGACCCACACTAGCTCAGAGCCAGCTCCTATAGTGAACAGAGCCCCTGCTGCTTCTGTTTATATATTTTTTTTTAATTTTACCCCCACACTACTACCTACTTGCAGGAGGGCTTATTTTTTCCCCCCAGCACCCAGGTGAGATACAGAGAAAGACACAAGCTGCACAAGTCTTTAATTGGTTTCCACCAGGAAGAAAGGAAACTCCTGAGTGGCCAGTGACAAGCAGTGCCTTTCACATCAAAGGGAACCTCTATTTTTTAAAATTTTATTAAAAACGATTGCAAAAGAGTTTACAGAAAAACAGTTAACATTTACAGCTGTATACAACAGCAATTTTACAAGGGAGAGGAGCATCAAAGCCAGGCCCCAAACCCTACCGTTCAACCAGTTTACAGGGAGAGGACAAACCTCAAATCCCAGTTTCAAATATGAAAAGACATTAACAATGACATTTGTACATGAGACAATCCTGTTACATAGGAAAAGTGCAGACAATACAGACCCAGCAAGCCCCCATCCCTCCCATCTTCCGGCCTCTAAGGCAGCCCGCCCCCACACACATTCTGGTTCTCGGTCCACCCTAAGCCCCGTCCAGTTCTCAGTCCACCCTGACATCTTTAGCCGCCTGGGGTGACAGCGGTCAGGATGGCCTACCCACCTTTACCTTCAGCACCTTTAGACCACCTCTAGGACAGCCCACCCTGGTGCCCACCCAGAGTGACAGCACTGAGGACGGCTACCCACGTTCTGGCTCTGTCTGCCCCTACATACCATTGGGCTCTCACCCACCCCAATGTGCCGTCCAGCCAGTGGGCTATCCTGACAAACCTTCCAGCCACCTCTAAGACAGGGACAACAGCATGCAGGGTAGCCCACAATCCTTACAGATCTCAACCAGATTCTGGATTAGTGGTGCTGGAAGAGCACAGCAGTTCAGGCAGCATCTGAGGAGCAGTAAAATCGATGTTTTGGGCAAAAGCCCTTCATCAGGAATACAGGTGAAGGGCTTTTGCCCAAAACGTCGATTTTACTGCCCCTCTGATGCTGCCTGAACTGCTATGCTTTTCCAGCACCACTAGTCCAGAATCTGGTTTCCAGCATCTGCAGTCATTGTTTTTACCTAGATCTCAGCCTGCCCCTACTCACCTTCTGGCTCTCAGCTGCTCTGACACCTTCTGACCACCTCTAGGACAGCCTGTCCTGATCAACTTTTTTTTTTTAAAAAAAGGATTACTTAGTGTGGAAACAGGCCCCTCAGTGCAACAAGTCCACACTGACCCACTGAAGCACAACCCATCCAGACATGCCCTACATTTACCCCTTAACCTAACTACAGGCAATTTAGCATGGCCAATTCACCGACCCTGCACATTTGAAGTGAGGGAGGACACCAGAGAACCAGAATGAAACCCACGCAGACACGGAGAATGTGCAAACTCCACACAGTCGCCTGAGGCGGGAATTGAACCCAGGTCTCTGGTGCTGTGAGGCAGTAGTGCTAACCACTGTGCCATCCACCTTCTCAGGACAACAGTGCTCAGAACAGCCTACCAACCATTTGGCTCTTGGGGCAATTGGCAGCAGAGTGGCCTACCACCCTCCAGCTTTCAGGACAGCCTACCAACCTTCAGGTTCACAGGATGGCCTACCCACCCTCCGGCTCTCGGGGTGACAGCTTTCAGGATGACCCATGAGCCTCCCAGCAAGGCCTGCCAGACCCAGGGACATGCAAGACAGTGCAGGTGATAGACCCAACAAACACCACAAAACAGTTAATTACCAAAAAAAAAGTCCTTTCTGGTGCACAGTCCAAATATAGAGTCCATTCCCAGGAATGGAGTCCACTCCAGTTTATGAGGTGTATTGTCAAAAATGGAGTCCACTCCAAACTGCAGAGTCCACTGCTAAAAAAAAAACAGGGTCCCCAGAGGGCAGAGTCCACTCCTGAAGGCAGCAAATGCACAGCACACAGGTGTTCAGTCTCCATGGAGTCCTAGCCCAGCCTTGGAAAACCAGGCCCACTCAGAGGAAGATAGTACAGGTGCAGTTAACTCACAGGGGTTTGGTCCACTCCTGAAGGAAAGGTCTTCTCCAGGATACAGCAAGTGCTCACCTCCCAGTGCACACACACAGGTGTTCAATCTTCAGAGGCCCAGTCCCAGGGCTAGGCCTCCCCACAGGAACAGCTCCTCTGGTAAAATGTACGTCTTCCACAAGGGCTCAGTCCAAACACCAAAAACCATGAAGACACATACAAAAAAAACCAAAGAGAACTAGAGTCCAAGGGCTAAGCCCTACCACAAGATTAACATTTCTCATTTTGAGAAAAGGATAAAGAGTAACACAGGCTGTAACCAGCCAGTGAAACAACAACCCCCTAATGAGAACTGAGTTACACCTGAAACACATTATGTGCATCAGGAGTTTAACAATCAGTCCTCACTCAAAGGAATGCCAGTTAACAAACTGGCTAAATAATTCAGCCAGCTCAGAAGTCAGGTTTCCCCCTCCAAAAAAAGGGAAGCAGAAACTAACAGTAACATATTGACTGTAACACCAGCCAACACAGAGTCAGTCCCCTAAATTAAGAAGACCTCTGAATCTCCTGTGTATATCAGTCAGCCAGGGCTTTCCTGATTGTCCCAGGTTAACAGGCCCAATCAAGAATCTCACAGTCAATGAGATCCACCTGGCCATGATTCCAATCACCACAATGGGGCAGATATGAAGGGCTGTATATATTGGGTGTGGGCGTTTGCACTCCCTTTTTGATTTCCTGAAAAACCTTCTCCTCTGTTTTTGGCTGCACTTCAGTCCCACGCTCCTGATCTTTGGGCACCCGGTACGGAGGAAGGAGGGCAGGTCTGAAGACCTCCTCGTGGGTCTGCTCCTGGGCCTGGCCAAGCTGGCCATCAACAGGTCCAGGCAGCGGGCCGTGGAGGGGGTCGTTAGGGCCGACTGCCTGCCCCTCTTCCGCGGTTATGTTAGAGCCCGGGTGTCCTTGGAGAAGGAGCACGCGGCGTCGACCAACACCCTGGAGTTGTTCAGGGAGAGGTGGGCGCCGCAGGGAGTGGAGTGCATCATTTCTCCCTCCAATTCTATTTTGATTTAGTCCCTACCCTCCCCTTCACTGTTTTGATCACACAGCACTGTCCTTTGATGTGAAGGGCAGTGTTTGTCACTGGCCACCCGGGTGTTTTCCTGTCTTCCTGGTGGTGGAAACTGAATAAAGATTCGTGCACTTTGTGTCTTTCACAGTGTCTTACACCTGCACACACACACCATGGGTGCTGGGGAAAAAATAAGCACTACCGCACTTAGGTGGTAGTGTGTGGGTTAAAGGGGGGAAAAAAAAAAAAACAACAAAAGAAAAAAAAAAAAAAAAAAAAAAAAAAAAAAAAAATCCCCCCCGGTCTCTCTGGGGAAGAGGCACTAAAAAAAAAAAAAAAAAGAAAAATATATTGGGTGTGGGCGTTTGCACTCCCTTTTTGATTTCCTGAAAAACCTTCTCCTCTGTTTTTGGCTGCACTTCAGTCCCACGCTCCTGATCTTTGGGCACCCGGTACGGAGGAAGGAGGGCAGGTCTGAAGACCTCCTCGTGGGTCTGCTCCTGGGCCTGGCCAAGCTGGCCATCAACAGGTCCAGGCAGCGGGCCGTGGAGGGGGTCGTTAGGGCCGACTGCCTGCCCCTCTTCCGCGGTTATGTTAGAGCCCGGGTGTCCTTGGAGAAGGAGCACGCGGTGTCCACCAACACCCTGGAGTTGTTCAGGGAGAGGTGGGCGCCGCAGGGAGTGGAGTGCATCATTTCTCCCTCCAACTCTATTTTGATTTAGTCCCTACCCTCCCCTTCACTGTTTTGATCACACAGCACTGCCCTTTGATGTGAAGGGCAGTGCTTGTCACTGGCCACCCGGGTGTTTTCCTATCTTCCTGGTGGTGGAAATTGAATAAAGATTGGTGCACTTTGTGTCTTTCACTGTGTCTCACACCTGCACACACACACCATGGGTGCTGGGGATAAAATAAGCACTACCGCACTTAGGTGGTAGTGTGGGGGTTAAAGGGGGGGAGAAAAAAAGAAAAAAAAACAAAGAAAAAAAAGAAAAAGAAAAAAAAAATAAACAGGAGATTCAGAGTCTTCTCAAAAAAAAAAAAAATGAAGGGCTGAAAGGGCAGTGTTTGTCACTGGCCACCCGGGTGTTTTCCTATCTTCCTGGTGGTGGAAATTGAATAAAGATTGGTGCACTTTGTGTCTTTCACTGTGTCTCACACCTGCACACACACACCATGGGTGCTGGGGATAAAATAAGCACTATCACACTTAGGTGGTAGTGTGGGGGTAAGGGAAAAAAAAAAGAAAAAAAAAGAGAAAAAAAGAAAATGAAGGGCTGAAACGGCAGTGTTTGTCACTGGCCACCCGGGTGTTTTCCTATCTTCCTGGTGGTGGAAATTGAATAAAGATTGGTGCACTTTGTGTCTTTCACTGTGTCTCACACCTGCACACACACACCATGGGTGCTGGGGATAAAATAAGCACTATCACACTTAGGTGGTAGTGTGGGGGTAAGGGAAAAAAAAAAGAAAAAAAAAGAAAAAAAAGAAAATGAAGGGCTGAAAGGGCAGTGTTTGTCACTGGCCACCCGGGTGTTTTCCTATCTTCCTGGTGGTGGAAATTGAATAAAGATTGGTGCACTTTGTGTCTTCCACTGTGTCTCACACCTGCACACACACACCATGGGTGCTGGGGATAAAATAAGCACTACCGCACTTAGGTGGTAGTGTGGGGGTTAAATTTAAAAAAATAGAAACAGGGCAGGCTGTGGCTTGTTTCTGTAGTGTAGTGGTCATCACGTTCGCCTAACACGCGAAAGGTCCCCAGTTCGAAACTGGGCAGAAACTGCTTATTTTAAAAAAAAGAAGGGCTGAAAGGGCAGTGTTTGTCACTGGCCACCCGGGTGTTTTCCTATCTTCCTGGTGGTGGAAATTGAATAAAGATTGGTGCACTTTGTGTCTTCCACTGTGTCTCACACCTGCACACACACACCATGGGTGCTGGGGATAAAGTAAGCACTACCACACTTAGGTGGTAGTGTGGGGGTTAAAAAAGAAAGGGGGAAAAAAATAAATAAATAAATAAATAAATTTTAAAAATGAAGGGCTGAAAGGGCAGTGCTTGTCACTGGCCACCCGGGTGTTTCCTATCTTCCTGGTGGTGGAACTTGAATAAAGATTTGTGCACTTTGTGTCTTTCACTGTGTCTCACACCTGCACACACACACCATGGGTGCTGGGGATAAAATAAGCACTACCGCACTTAGGTGGTAGTGTGGGGGTTAAAACAAAAAAAAAAAAAATTCTGCAATTTCTCCCTCCCAAAAAAAAATAAACAGGAGTCACGAAAAAAAAAAAAAAAAAAATGAAGGGCTGAAAGGGCAGTGTTTGTCACTGGCACTTAGGTGGCAGTGTGGGGGTTAAAGAGAAAAAAAAAGAAAAGAAATAAAAAAGAAATAAACAGGGACCCCTCTATTTTGATTTAGTCCCTCCCCTCCCCTTCACTGTTTTTGATCACAAAGCACTGTCCTTTGATGTGAAGGGCAGTGTTTGTCACTGGCCACCCGGGTGTTTTCCTATCTTCCTGGTGGTGGAAATTGAATAAAGATTTGTGCACTTTGTGTCTTTCACTGTGTCTCACACCTGCGCACACACACACCATGGGTGCTGGGGAAAAAAATAATAAGCACTACCACACTTAGGTGGTAGTGTGGGGGTTAATAAAAATAGAGGGAAAAAAAAATGAAGGGCTGAAAGGGCAGTGTTTATCACTGGCCACCCGGGTGTTTTCCTATCTTCCTGGTGGTGGAATTTGAATAAAGATTCGTGCACTTTGTGTCTTTCACTGTGTCTCACACCTGCACACACACACCATGGGTGCTGGGGAAAAAATAAGCACTACCGCACTTAGGTGGTAGTGTGGGGGTTAAATTTTTAAAAAAAGAAAAAAAAAGAAAAAAAGGAAAAAAAAATAAACAGGTGATTATGGTTTGATCACACAGCATTGCCCTTCGATGTGAAGGGCAGTGTTTGTCACTGGCCACCCGGGTGTTTTCCTACCTTCCTGGTGGTGGAAATTGAAAAAAAAAGAAAAAAAAGAAAAAAAAAATGAAGGGCTGAAAGGGCAGTGTTTGTCACTGGCCACCCGGGTGTTTTCCTATCTTCCTGGTGGTGGAATTTGAATAAAGATTCGTGCACTTTGTGTCTTTCACTGTGTCTCACACCTGCACACATACACCATGGGTGCTGGGGAAAAAAAATAAGCACTACCGCACTTAGGTGGTAGTGTGGGGGTTAAATTATATATTTAAAAATAGGAATGTTGGGGATCTGGGGTGGAGGGTGCTGCACGCAGCAGTCCCATGCAAAGAAAAAAAAATGAAGGGCTGATTTCCCTTTGATGTGAAGGGCACTGCTTGTCACTGGCCACTCGGGTGTTTTCCTATCTTCCAGGTAGTGGAAGATTGAATTAAAAAAAAATAAACAGGAGTCTTGGGGGCTTGCTGGGTCTGTATTGTCTGCACTTTTGTATGTAACAGTACTGTGTAATGTACAAAAAAAAAATGAAGGGCTGAATAGCCTATCCCTGCTCCTATTTTCTATGTTTCTACCCGCTGTCCCATGGAGTCCATCTAGTACGGATGAACTAGATATTGTCTGTATCTGTGTGTTACATAAATTGTAACATCTAAACTAGATGAGAGTGGTGCTGGAAAAGCACAGAAGGACAAGCAGCATCCGAGGAGCAGGAAAATTGACGTTTCAGGCAAAAGCCCTTCATCAGGAATGGAGGCAGGGAGCTTCCGGGGCGGAGAGATAAAAAATCAAAACAACATCAAAACAACTAATCCTTTCCTGTTATAAAGTCTTAATTATAAACATGCCAAGTGGTGTTTTCTTCTCTCGATTATATTTTTACTTTCAAGCTTTGCCTAAAAATTAAAAACAGTACCATCAGTTGGATCACGACATTTTACAGTCACTGTCAGTGTTGTTCCTTCATAGGAGGAGCACTTTAGCGTGGATGATACAGTCTGAATATCCCACCCTGCTCCCGGAGATTGAATTGTCAGTCAGGTGACCTAGACAGAGACAAGTGAAATCATCCAGCTTGGATTTTCAACTTTGTTTGTCAATCAAGCCCTGGGTCATAAACCTGCTGTTTGAGATTCCAATGCTCAAGGAAGGCAAGGTTTGGTTTAAGTGATACGTTTGTAACAAAGCAATTCCTATAATTTATTTGTCACTATGTTTTATTGTAGTGTATCAAATTGCAACACATCCATTTGATGCTGCAGGCAACATGTACACTCTGCTTAATCCACAACTGAATTATTAATGGTGCTGTATGAACGGGGCAAATCTTTGTCCCATAGAAGTTTTGCTGTGAACAGCCAGTGGCCACATTGTAATGTGAAAAAAAAATTGGAAGCCACATGCTGTGTTGTAAAATTGTCCTTAACAAATTGCTCTATTGTTAAAGTGATAGAAAGCCAAAGGTTGCTTGTAGGCTCATTTAAAAGTTGCCCACAGCTAAAGATACTGAAAAAAAAATAAAGTGACATTGCCCTGCCTAAATTTTTCAACAGGCTACTGCTAATGTGAAAAATCACTTTCCATGCCTATTGCCTGTGGTAGTGCAAGAGGATTTTCTATGGTGCTTTGTTCAGTGGGATCTGTCAGTGAAGGCTTTCTCTAGTGAATGGTGTGCAACTGAGCTCACTGAGTTTGCAACTGAGGCAGGAAAGTCATCATTCTTATTCTAAAAAGGGAAGAAGCGGAAATAGATGGAAACTATTAATTCAAGAAAAGTGTAAAATGCACACGACACATAATAATTCATAACCACAAAGTCTATATTATACAGATAAAGCTATTGCCTTCCAGTGGTACAAAAGGTCAGTGATGGCTTAGGGTGAAGATGTGAACCATAGACTGGGCTTTCAAGAATAGAAGAATTGAATTGATTAAGACTATAATGTCCCAAAAAGAGTTTTGTTTCAGATCACTGCTTGCAGTTCAGGGAAGGATTTTAAATGGGAATTCATTAGGATTCTGGCTTTGGTGATTTTAGGTGCATTCAATGTGTATGTGGAACAGTTCTAAACGAAATTACCATTTTTAATGCCAGCAAACAAAAAAAATCATCTGTTGATGTAAAATATATTGGCTTGCTTTTTGATAAGAATATTTTAAAACTAGACTCATGTATTAACCATATAAAATGTTATGTAAATAACCTGACATCTCATCATGCTGCCACAAGTTTATGATTTCTGAATGAATGACATTTCATGGGATCGTGGGGACTTTGCTAGTGTTTAGGACATTACAATCCATCATTCTGTCCCTTATCTCAGTGGAAATTACACAGTTGTGGCCTTTGATATTTCCGCTGTTAGCATCAACTATCAGAAAATAATTTTCAAGCAACTACCCACAAAGACCTTCTGATATTTTTAAAGTGATGTAGTGATGATATATGCAATGGGGAAGTAAAATCCTGTGCATTTAAAGTCTTCTGCTCAAGTCTGTATCCCTTTCCTTTCTACCTTATACAAATTTGCTTCTGTTTCATCCCTAATTGGAGAGAAAAACAAACAAATTGCAATCTGCCCTGCAAAAAAGTGATAGTTTTATGCCATTGAGTACCACTTATCACCAGATCTGTCAGTCACTTGACTGGTTCACTGTGTGAGATGCAGTAATGGTGTATTGAATTCCCCGTGACACCAGGCTGTTAATCTAGTAAATATTCTCAAGTGCAAGCCCTGATAATGTGCAAGTATTTATTGTGTTTAGATGGAGTTCCAATGAGCTCCGAGGGTGAGAGTGAAACCTCTTGCCTTTTCACACTGTGCTCAAGACCCCTGAACTTTATGCACATTCAGTCACAGACTGAGGGTAATGGAGCATGAGCTAAAGCTCAATAGACCTTGCATTAACACAAGGGATGAGAATGTCACTAAACGCAAAGTTTTTTTAAAAAAAGAAAACACAAGAATTACCCTGTTTTGGATGCAAACGTTATCCTTTTAGAAAAGGAACATTTCTATTATAATACAGATGACTCCTGTTATTGTCGCTTTCAATTTGCCAGTCAATAAAGAGTCAATAGGCATGAAGTGACAATAAGACGGATTCAGTCCAGTATGAGGCCACTATCCTCATAGAAACATTCAAAGTAAGCCATTTTGCAATGTACATTTCACTGCTCGCTACATTTATCATTCACCATTTCAAAATATTTTTTAATATCTGAAGTGGCTGACAGAAATTAGGACGTTAGTATAGGACACTATCTGCATGCCATTTCTGTGTAAGTTAAGTGGGAATTGACAGGATATTAATAATCAACATGGTACTATAACAGGTGAAGACACAAAGTCGAGAGTTTAGAAAATGAGAAAGTCAATGGGAGTTCCAATTAAAAAGTGGAATCTACTTCAAAGCAATGAAACAGAATCAGACAACACAGAAGAAGGCCTATCAGCCCATCATACCCACACTGGCTCTTTGAACAAACTAATCACTTATGCCCATCACCCTCCACTTCCATCTGAGCCCTGCATATCATTTCCCCTTTTCAACTCTATTCCTTTTTGAAAGACCTAATATTTAATGCCTTCCACCAACCTGTCACATAACAGACTTCTCAGTACAACTCGCTGAATAAGAACATTTTCCTCCTCTCTCCTTTTGATCCCTTTTATAACTATCTTGAAACAGGTGGAAGACCAAGATGTGAAACCAATCTGAAATCCACTTAACCTACAGTATTCCATTCTTATCCATATGCCTATACAATGACCATTTAAATGCTCTTAAATGTGGCGAGTCTACAACTGTAGCAGGCAATGCGTTCCTACTACTCTCTGAGTAAAGAAACTACCCCTGACATCTGTCCTATATCTATCATCCCTCAATTTATTGCTATGTCCCCTCGTTTTAGCCATCACTATCCAAGGAAAAGGGCTCTCACTGTCCAACCTATCTAACCCTCTGATTATCTTGTATGTCTCAATTAAGTCACCTCTCAACCTTCCTCTCTTTAACGAAAATAGCCTCAGTCCCTCACCTTTCCTTGTAAGACCTTCCCTCCATACCAGGCAAAATCCTAGTAAATCTCCTCTGAACCCTTTCCAAAGCTTCCACATCCTTCCTATAATGCGGTGACCAGAACTGTACACAATACTCCAAGTGCGGCCACACCAGAGTTTTGTACAGCTGCAACATGACCTCATGGTTTCAAAACTCAATCCTCCTACCAGAAAAAGCTAACACACTGTATGCCTTTTTAACAACCCTATCAACCTGGGTGGATCTATGTACCAGGACAACGAGATCCCTCTGCTCATCTACAATACCAAGAATCTTACCATTAACCCAGTACTCTGCATTCCTGTTACTGTTTTCAAAGTGAATCACCTCACACTTTTCTGCATTAAACTGCAGTTGCCACCTCTCAGCCAGGCTCTGCAGCTTATCTATGTCCCTCTGTAACCTACAAAATTCCTCGTCATGATCCACAACTCTATCGACCTTAGTATCATCTGCAAATTTACTAACCTATCCTTCTATGCCCTCATCCAGGTCATTTATAAAAAATGACAAACAGCAGTGGACTCAAAACAGATCCTTGTGGTACACCACTAGGTGAGTAACTAAAGGATGAATATTTCCCATCAACCACCACCCTCTGCCTTCTTTCAGCTAACCAATTTCTGATCCAAACCGCTAAATCTCCCTCAATCCCATGCCACCGTATTTTGTGCAATAGCCCACCGTGGAGAAACTTATCAAAAGCCTCACTGAAATCTATCTATTTTCTTATCTATTTTCACACTTTCCAGAATTTCTAATACCTCCTCCTTGTGAACCTCAATCCCATCTAGTCTAGTAGCCTGTATCTCAGTATTCTTCTTGACAATATTGTTTTTTCCTCGTGTGAATACTGATGAAAAGTATTTATTTAGCGCTTTCCCTATTTCCTCTGACTCCATGCACACTTCCCACCACTATCCTTCATTGGCCCTAAACTTACCCTATTCATTCTTTTATTCCTGGTATACCTATAGAAAGCCTTATGGTCTCAAGGTATTGGCACCTCCAGCAACAGGTGGCGACAGTGAGAGAGGAGTTGGAGTAGTCAACATGCCCTTTCTGAAAAAAGGGTATCTTCATTGGAAGGAGGTCTCTTGGAGAGAAAGAGCAGACAGACAAAGGATTCCTGAACCGAAGGTAAACCACAGGTCGCAATCCACATAAATACTTTCCTATTTGCCCTTCATTTAACTTCATGTTTGTAATGACATAATATCAGTGGATTTTCTTTTCATTCATGGGACCTGGGCATCACTGGTTGGCCAGCATTTATTGCCAGTCCCTAGTTACCCTTGAGAAGGGGGTGGTGAGCTGCCTTCTTGAATCACTGCAGTGCACGTTTTGTAGATTGATCCACAATTAGGGAGGGAATTCCAGGATTTTAACTCAGCTGAAGGAATGGCCATATCTTTCCAAGTCAGGATGGTGAGTGGCTTGTAGGGGAACTTGCAGGGGGTGGTGTTCCCATGTATCTTCTGGCCTATCCTTCTAGGTAGAGGTGGTTGTGGGTTTGCTAGGTGCTATCCAAGGAGCCTAGGTGAATTTCTGCAGTGCATCATGTAAATAGCATACACTGCTACTACTGAGCATGGGTGGTGGTATGGATGTTTGTGGGTGTGGATGTTTGTGGGTGTGGTGTCAATCAAGCAGGCTGCTTTGTCCTGGATGGTGTCAAGCTTCTTAAATTTGTTGGAAGGCACCCATCCAGAGAAGTGGGGAGTATTCCATCACATTCCTGACTTGTGCCATGTAGACGGTGAACAGAGTTTGGGGACTCAGGAAGTGAGTTACTCATCACAGTGTTCTTAGCCTCTGATCTGCTCTTGTAGCCACTGTTTATGTGGCAAATCCAGTTGAGTTTCTAGTCAATGGTAACCTCAAGAATATTGTTAGTGGGGTATTCAGTGATGACAACACGATTGAATGTCAAGGGGCTGTGGTTAAATTGTCTCTTCTTGGCGATGGTCATTGCCTGGATTTTGGTGTGGCGTGAATGTTACTTGCCAATTTTTTAGCTGAAGCCTGCTTATTGTCTGGATCTTGTTGCATTTGAACATGGATTGCTTCAGTATCTGAGGAGTCATGAATTGTGCCGAACATTGCAATTATCAGTGAACATCCCCACTTCTGATCTTATGATGGAAGGAAAGTCACTGACGAAGCAGCTGAAGGTAATTGGGTCAAGGACACCACCCTGAGGAACTCCTGCAGAGATGTCCAGGAGCTGAGATGTCAGATCTCCAACAACCATGACCACAGCCACATTAGTTTGTGCCATATACGACTCCAACCACTAGAGAGTTTACACCCTGATACCCTTTGATTTGCTAGGGCTCCTTGGTGCCACACTTGGACAAATGTGGCCTTGATGCCATGAGCTGTATCCCTGCTGTCGCCTCTGGAATTCAGCTCTTTTGTCCAAGGCCAGGAGCTGAGTGGCCCTGGCGGAACATAAACTAGGCATCACTGAGCAGGTTATTGCTGAGCAGATGCTGCTTGATAGCATTGTTGATTATGCCTTCTATCATTTTATTTACTAATGGGCAGCAATTAGCTGGGTTGGATTTGATCTGATTTTTTGCATGCAGGACATACCTGGGCAATATACCATATTGTTGGGTAGTGACTGTATTGTAACTGTACTGGAACAGTTTGGCTAGGGGTGTAGCAAGTTTTGGAGTTACAACTGTACAAGGCATTGATGCCAACGCAGTGATGAGAGCACAAGAACAAGGAGGCTTTGATGGAACTGTACACAATGTTAATTAGGCCATAGCTGAAGTACTGCCTGCAGCCTGCTCACTGCACTACAGGAAGGGTGGGGTTGCCTGATAGAGGGTTCAGAGAGGATTCACCAGGATTTTATCGGGATTGGAGTCTTTCACCTTTGAAGAGAAACTAAATATACTGGAGTTAATTTCCTTAAAACACTGAATGCTGACAGGGGATCTGATTGAGGTGTACAAAGGCCTAACGGGCATAGACAGGGCAGAAAGGGGGAAACATTTCCCATTAGTAGGGGATCAGTAACCAAAAGGCACAGTTTAAGGTAAGGAGCAAGAGATATGGATGGGATTTGAGCAAATTTTCTTATCACCCAAAACATTGTCAGTATCTGGAACTCATTCATTAAAAGCATGGTGTAATCAAGAAACCTCAAGGCATTTTAAAATTATTTAGGGGAACATTTGGAATGGTATAGCTTATAAAGCTATGGTGAAAGTGAGGACTGCAGATGCTGGAGATTAGAGTCAAGATTAGTGTGGTGCTGGAAAAGCTCAGCAGATCAGTGAGCATCCAAGGAGCAGGAAAATCGATGTTTCAGGCAAAAGCCCTTTATCATGCCTTCCTGATACAAAGCTATGGAGCAAGTGCTGGAAAATGGGATTATAGTAGATGGATGTTTGATGACCAGCGAGGAAGTGATTGGCTATACTGTAAAAACTCTATGGCTGTGACTACATCTATGGTACTGTATATAATGCAGTCTCCTTATTTAAGGATGCAAGATGCAGTGGAGGCTTTTCAGCGATGTTTCACTAGGTTGACTCCAAGGATTGAGGGTTTTGTCTTATAGAAACCCTATAGTGCAGTTAGAGGCCATTTGACTCATCAAGCCTACATCAAGCCTCAGAAGAGCATTCTATCCCCATTACCATGTTTAACCCACTTAACCTGCACATCATTAGACTGTGGAAGAAACCCACACAGACACAGGGAGAACATGCAAACTCTACACAGACAGCTGCCCAAAACTGGAATTGAACCTGAGTCCCTCATCCTGTGTGGCAGCAGTGCTAACCACTGAGCCACCCTCTTATGAAATATGGATGAGCAGGTTAGACCTGCATTTGCTGGGGTTTAGAAAAATGAGGGGTGATCTATTGAAACAGATATGATTTGGAAGGGTCTTGACAGGGTGAATTATGAGAGGATGTTTCCACTTAGTCCAGAACCAGGGGGCATTGTTTTAAGGAAAATACATCTGTTACTTCAGAGGGTTGTGAAGCTTTGGAATTCTCTACCCCTGAGAATTGAAGATGATCATTTGTCAAATGTTCACGGCTAAATTAGACAGATTCTTGAATCATAGTGTAGTCATAGGTTATGGGTAATGTTGTATAAGATAATGGTGCTGAATGGGTTAATGTTTATGTTACACTGACTCCATCCATTCTTTACTGATGTCACACATGGCGTATGAGTGGAAATAAGGAATTCTACTCCAGCTTTTGAAGGGAGCAGATGAATCTGTACCAGCTCCAGCAAGTTCTATTATGATACCTGATCGAATGTAGTTGTTTTTGTGGCTGAGTAATAAATATTCTTGTTATCTAAGAGCAGTATCTCCTCAATACAGGTGTATCCTCTGCCACTAATCACTTTAGATAGGCCAAGACAAAGGAAGATTGGTGGCGGGAAACTACCTGAAACAACCATTATCCAGTACCACATGCACTGGTAAAGTTGCAGGGTGCCAAGAGCAATTATCTGGGAAAATACCACAGGTTCAGGCAGGAAAGTGGAGTTGGGGCCAGGATCTAATCTGCTATGATCTTACGACAGTGAGTGGCACCACAGACCCAAAGACCTTTCCCTGCTCCTATTTCATTCACTGTCATGTTCTTATAATGTGTCATAGTGAATGATTTGAATGTTAACATAAAAATAGCTTTTGCAGTTGCAATGTGTTAGGGACCAGACCAACCCCTTCAAAATATACAGAAGGAAGTCTAGAACCTCACCTTTTCTTATTTTAACGGTAAATGTAAGGTGTTGCATTCAGATGCAATTCAATTGGTCAAAATACCAGATGTAAATTTGGTTTATTCATTCACTATGGGTAAAATACAACAAAAGAAAGAAGAAATTGGAATAACTTAACTCTGTTTGAAAACTTAACAGAGCCATAGATACAGTAAACATTACTAATTAAATGCTCAAATATAGTAACATCCCATAAACACAGCCTTGGCAAAAGGCAAATTCAGAAAACAGGTTGTCTCATGTGCAATCCTGCAGCCCAGGAAGAGAATCCCCCAGCTTTTGGCTGTAACCAGCAGAAAGAGAAAATATCTTCCACTTCTTCAGGACCCCAACAGCAACTGCTGAAAGCTAATCTAAAAATCCTGGTTCTGTGGGAGTTGACCACACCCAATTTGTTCCCAATTTTAAAAAATGCCCCGAGACTTCACAAGCTGTGGCTCTGGTAGACAGGTCAGTACCTCTGCCTTAAAACTTCTCTTCAAAAAAAAGGACAAAATACACATCTTAAAGTTACAGTATTGTCACGCGAGAAATCAGATGAATACGAGAAAATAATGAAGAAATTACAGTGAATGCTGGCAGCTTTGTGCTAAGACATGAATTACATCAACATAGGTCTGGTCAAGGGTTGTGGGGGGTTTGGGGGGAGGGGGTGGAATGTGGTGATGGCCTAGTTTATGATTGGACTATTAATCCAGAAACCCAGGTAATGTAAAACAATGAACTGTGGATATTGAAGATCTGAAACAAAACAAAAAAAGAAATTGCTAGAGAAACTCAGCAGGTCAGCCAGAATCTAGGGGGAGAAAACAGAGTTAATGTTTTGAGTATAATGACGCTTCTTCAGAACTGGATAATGTCCTGGGGACCAGGGTTCAAGTCCTATCACGGTCACGATAGAATTTGAGTTAAGTAAGTCTTTGGAATTAAGGGCCTAATGATGATCATGAAACCATTACTGATTGCTGAGGGCGAACCCATCTGGCGTGCTAATGTCCTTTAGAGAAGGAAACTGATCTGGCCTGCACATGAGTTCAGGCCCACAGCAATGTGATTCACTCTTAACTCTGGGGCAATTAGGGATGGGTAATAAATGATAGCGTAGACAGCGATGCCCAGATCCTGTGACAAAGCAAATAAAAGGATTTGTTAAGAGAATGGACAATGTGCTGTGGTTAGGCTATGGCTGTGGGAAGTCTGTGCAGCGCCAACAAATCTTTGCGAAGAGTCCTCATTGTACGGCGGTCTGGCAAAGCCTGGATAACGTGAATCAGATTGAACTGGTAGGGATTGACCTCCGTAACCTTACATTAGGGGCGATGTGAAGCACAAATCCACAGGGTCACTCTATCCTGTGATCCAATTATCAAGTCATCAAGTGTGTTTGATGAATAGGCCAAAGCTATAACTAATTAGCAATGGAGTTACCTTACATGACCCTGGCTGCCCCAGGAGCAAGCTGATTTTCTCAGCTTTTACCAGACCATCCGTACTGAGAAAAGATAATTACTTTGCTGGCCGACAGTACAGTGGGAGGAATTATTCTCGGTGAACAGCAGTTGTCCAAACAGAAACAGGTGGACGCAAGCATATTAGAAAAACATCTGAGTTCTGTGATGCATGTGGGCTGCCTCTAATCTACATCAGCTGAACAGCTGGGAATGACTGTAACATTTTCTGAACGTTTAGCAGAGTTTTTTTATAGAGCGAGAAATACTTGGGTGAGACTTTAAAAATAATATCCACCTGAGACTCTTTCTTTGGATATTAAGAAGATAATTGAGGAAAATTGCGAACCAAAATAGTTACAAGATATAACTGAAAAATTGCTAAACAAGCATTTTGTTAAAAATCTCTCATTCAATTTGTGGTTCTGATTTAATTCCAAAAAAAGAAATTTGATTAGACATTGGTGTACTCTTTGCATTTTTACTGGTGACGGTTTTTACCTCTCAGAGTGACACATTAAAGTGACTGTTCAGCAATGGTTCATAAGAATAATACTGTCCTGCATGTAATTTGCAGCCTCTGAACAGGGTATTGCATTGAAATATACTGCCATCTGGTGCTGTAAAATGGCCACAAAGGTCTCAACGAGTGTTTCGAAGCAATGCATTGCCTATAATTCCAAATGGGGTCACCACTTGCTTTAATCCATGTTAAATTTTAAGCAACTGCAGTTCTCCTCATACTGATCAGTTTTTCATACTGATCAGCTTTACTACTGGAATCACACATCAACAGTGGAGTAAAGGAACTTGCATAGCAACGGCCTGAAAAAACTCATCCAGTAAAAACCAGCACAAACAAATTATTCCATTTAGGCAGTCACATTGCTAACACCACAATAAGTATGCAAGATTGACTTTGTTGTTTTTACTTGGCTATCACACTTGACAGTCTGTAAAACACAGCCCTAAGAGATGTCCCACAATCAGTCAATGGCTCCTTTTTTATCCAGAGTTTCTCAACCTACTCAGGAATATAAATGTGATGGATTTTGCAGTCAGTGGCAAAACAAGTGGGTTTGCTGCTCACTTCAATGATGTGGATGGAGGTGCCAGTGTTGGACTGGGTGGACAAGGTCAGAATTCGTACGACACCAGGTTATAATCTGACAGATTTATTTGAAATCACAAACTTTCAGAGCTCAGTCTCTTCTTCACCTGATGAAGGGGCAGCGCTCTGACAGTTTGTGATTTCAAATAAACCTGTTGGATATAACCTGGTGTCATGTGACCTCTGATCTTGTCTACCTCAAAGAAGGTTGTATTGACAGCTCTAGCAATATTGATGGTAATAACTTCTCCACTTGTTTTTCATGCAATTGGTTCTGTTACTTCTTAATAGGGATTCGCTGTGTAGATCTGTCATTAAATTGTTCAAACAGCCAATTACATCAAAGAATTCTAACAGACAAACAAGCAGTAAATGAGAAGCTCTAAAATTATATCACTAAATATTTTACATCGAACAACAAAAAAAACTGGTACATAGATATTGGGACGATGTAGAAATATCAGTTGTCTCGTTGCTTCAAACTAGTTCTTTAACTGCAGAGAGTTCGATTTGACAGTCCTGAAATTGGGTTCATGATTAACCCATACCCCCCTCACAGTGACACAGACCCGGGTTCAATTCCCACCTCAGGCGACTCTCTGTGTGGAGTTTGCACATTCTCCCCGTGTCTGCGTGGGTTTCCTCCGGGTGCTCCGGTTTCCTCCCACAGTCCAAAAATGTGCAAGTTAGGTCAATTGGCCATGCTAAATTGCCCGTAGTATTAGGTGAAGGAGTAAATATAGGGGAATGGGTTTTGGGTGTATTGCGCTTCGGCGGGTCGATGTGGACTTGTTGAACCGAAGGGCCTGTTTCCACACTGTAAGTAATCTCGACAACTGTCGATGTGTTACCTGCTGCTTGCATGATTGTAACAAGCAACACTGTTGATTGACTGCACACATATGGGAAAAATAACACGTAGTGAGCATTAAAGTTAGTCTATCCTTCATGTAGTCCTTGAAGTTTTCCCATTTAAAGCAGAAATGCTGTCCTCATCACTAAAGCCAACCTCCATTGACTTTATTTCTCACTGTCTTGGGAAGGCAGCCAACATCATCAAAGACCCTCTCATCCCAGTTATAATCCCTTCTAACCTCTTCCATTGGGCAGAAGATACAAAAGTTTAAACACACGTACCAACAGTTTCAAGAACAGCTTCTTCCCCACTGTTATTAGTCTTCTGAATGGACCTCTCAAATTTCAAATTTACATGTTGATCTCACTCTCTGTGCACATCTCTGCAGCCGTAACATTGTATTCCCTTTTCTCTGTTCTATTACCCTAATGCACTTCACATGGTATGATCTGCCTATACTGCATGCAAAACAAAGCTTTTCACTGTATCTAGGTACATGTGACAATAATAAATCAAATCAAATCATGCCAAATATTGACTACCAAAGTAAAAAGTAAATGTTTCTAGACTTTCTGATACAGGGACTCTCCAATATTCCCATACGTGTAGAAGTGAAGTTTGGAGCATGGATGTCTTGCTACAATTGTGCAGGGCATTGGTCAACTCAGAGATGTGAGGACTGCAAAAGCTGCAGAGTCAAAGTCGATAAAGTGTGGCGCTGGACAAAGCACAGCAGGTTAGGTCGCATCTGAAGAGCAAAAGAGTCAATGTTTCAGGCTTAACTCTTCATCATCCTGATCAAGGGCATTGGTCAAACCGCACATGGAGTATTTTTTGCTGCTTTGATCTCTTTATCTGAGGAAGGATGTTCTGGTTATGGAAGGAGTACACAAATGATTACCAGACTGATTCCTGGGATGGCAGGACTCATGTATGAGGAGAGATTGGATCAGTTATGACTATATTCACTGGAGCTTAGAAGAATGGTGGGTAAGGGGGTGTGGGAGGAGTCTCATAGTAATATAAAAATTTCTAACACGACCAGTCTATGTAAATGCAGAAAGGATATCCCCAATGACTGGGGAGTCCATAAACAGGGGTCACAGTCTAAGGAGGAGAAAGTGAGGTCTGCAGATGCTGGAGATCAAAGTTGAAACTTTATTGCTGGAACAGCACAGCAGGTCAGGCAGCATCCAGGGAACAGGAGATTCGACGTTTCGGGCACAGGCCCTTCTTCAGGAATGAGCAGAGAGTGTTCAGCAGGAGAAGATAAAAGGTAGGGAGGAGGGACTTGGAGGAGGGGCGTTGGAAATGTGATAGGTGGAAAGAGGTCAAGGTGAGGGTGATAGGTCGGAGTAGGATGGAGGCGGAGAGGTCAAGAAGAAGACTGCAGGTCAGGAAGGCGGTGCCGGGCTGGAGGGATTCGGCTGAGACAAGGTGGGGGGAGGGGGGATGAAGAAACTGGTGAAGTCCAAGTTCATCCCCTGTGGTTGGAGGGTTCCCAGTCGGAAGATAAGACGCTCCTCCTCCGACCGTCGCGTTGTTGTGGTTTGGCGGTGGATGAGTCCAATGACCTGCATATCCTCGGTGGAGTGGGAGGGGGAGTTGAAATGCTGTGCTACAGGGTGGTTGGGTTGGTTCGTCCGGGTGGCCCAGAGGTGCTCTCTGAATCGCTCCGCAAGTAGGCGGCCTGTCTCCCCAATATAGAGGAGGCCACACCGGCTGCAGCGGATGCAGTAGATGATGTGGGTGGAGGTGCAGGTGAATCTGTGGCGGATATGGAAGTTTCCTTTGGGGCCTTGGAGGGAGGTGAGGGGGGAGGTGTGGGCGCAAGTGTTGCACCTCCTGCGGTTGCAAGGGAAGGTGCCGGGAGTGGAGGTTGGGTCGGTGGGGGGTGTGGATCTGACAAGGGAGTCGCGGAGGGAGTGGTCTCTACGGAAAGCTGATAGGGGAGGGGAGGGAAATATATCCTTGGTGCTGGGGTCTGTTTGGAGGTGGCGGAAGTGACGGCGGATGATGCGCTGTACATGGAGATTGGTGGGGTGGTAGGTGAGGACCAGTGGGGTTCTGTCCTGGTGGCGGTTGGAGGGGCGGGGCTCAAGGGCGGAGGAGCGGGAAGTGGAGGAGATGCGGTGGAGGGCACCGTCGACCACGTCGGGGGGGAAATTGCGGTCCTTGAAGAAGGAGGCCATCTGTGTTGTACGTATTTTGAACTGGTCCTCCTGGGAGCAGATGCGGCGGAGACGAAGGAATTGGGAGAATGGGATGGCGTTTTTACAGGGGGCAGGATGGGAGGAGGTGTAGTCCAGGTAGCTGTGGGAGTCGGTTGGTTTGTAGTAGATGTCCGTGTTGATTCGGTCGCCTGAGATAGAAACAGAAAGGTCTAGGAAGGGGAGGGAGGAGTCCGAGACTGTCCAGGTGAATTTGAGGTCGGGGTGGAAGGTGTTAGTGTAGTGGATGAACTGTTCAACCTCCTCGTGGGAGCACAAGGTAGCGCCGATACAGTCATCAATGTAGCGAAGGAAAAGATGGGGGGTGGGGCCAGTGTAGTTGCGGAAGATGGATTGTTCCACATACCCTACGAAGAGGCAGGCATAGCTGGGGCCCATGCGGGTGCCCATGGCTACTCCTTTTGTTTGGAGAAAGTGGGAGGATTGGAAAGAAAAGTTGTTCAGGGTGAGGACCAGTTCGGTCAGTCGAAGGAGGGTGTCGGTGGAAGGGTACTGGGTGGTACTCACCATCCCTCTAGACTTGCCCCTCTCTGAGGATGAAAGATCAGTCCTCAGCAGAGGTCTCACCTTCGTTCCCACACGTTCTCGGGTCAATGAATTCAATACACGGAGTGACATCGAACAATTCTTCCGCCGCCTTCGCCTCCGTGCCTTCTTCTTCAATCAAGACTCTCGCCCACCCTCTGACGACCCCTTCTCCCACCTCCAACACACCCCATCCACCTGGACACCCCGTGCTGGCCTCCTACCTGCCCTCGACCTCTTCATAGCAAACTGCCGCCGCGATATTAACCGCTACCTGAACTCCCACACCCCTCCCACCCACTCCAACCTCTCACCCTCGGAACGTGCAGCCCTCCACTCCCTCCGTTCCAACCCCAACCTCACCATCAAACCAGCTGACAAGGGAGGCGCAGTAGTAGTTTGGCGCACCGGCCTTTACACCGCTGAGGCCAAACGCCAGCTCGCAGATACCTCCTCCTACCGTCCCCTTGACCATGACCCCACCCCCCACCACCAAACCATCATCTCCCAGACCGTCCATAACCTCATCACCTCAGGGGACCTCCCATCCACCGCCTCCAACCTCATAGTCCCACAACCCCGCACCGCCCGTTTCTACCTCCTGCCCAAAATCCACAAACCTGACTGTCCCAGCCGACCTATTGTCTCAGCCTGCTCCTGCCCCACCGAACTCATCTCTGCATACCTCGACACGGTCCTGTCCCCATTTGTCCAAGAACTCCCCACCTACGTTCGTGACACCACCCATGCCCTCCACCTCCTCCAGGATTTCCGCTTCCCCGGTCCCCAACGCCTCATCTTCACCATGGACATCCAGTCCCTGTACACCTCCATCCCCCATCACGAAGGACTCAAAGCACTCCGCTTCTTCCTTTCCCGCCGTACCACCCAGTACCCTTCCACCGACACCCTCCTTCGACTGACCGAACTGGTCCTCACCCTGAACAACTTTTCTTTCCAATCCTCCCACTTTCTCCAAACAAAAGGAGTAGCCATGAGCACCCGCATGGGCCCCAGCTATGCCTGCCTCTTCGTAGGGTATGTGGAACAATCCATCTTCCGCAACTACACTGGCCCCACCCCCCATCTTTTCCTTCGCTACATTGATGACTGTATCGGCGCTACCTCGTGCTCCCACGAGGAGGTTGAACAGTTCATCCACTACACTAACACCTTCCACCCCGACCTCAAATTCACCTGGACAGTCTCTGACTCCTCCCTCCCCTTCCTAGACCTTTCTGTTTCTATCTCAGGCGACCGAATCAACACGGACATCTACTACAAACCAACCGATTCCCACAGCTACCTGGACTACACCTCCTCCCATCCTGCCCCCTGTAAAAACGCCATCCCATTCTCCCAATTCCTTCGTCTCCGCCGCATCTGCTCCCAGGAGGACCAGTTCAAAATACGTACAACACAGATGGCCTCCTTCTTCAAGGACCGCAATTTCCCCCCC